>NC_133327.1:129530282-129830282 GCF_042186555.1 Aquarana catesbeiana
GCACAGAGAGAGAGAGAGACCGCTTGACACTGCCTGCACAGAGAGAAAGAGAGACCACTTGACACTGCCTGCACAGAGAGAAAGAGACCACTTGACACTACCTGCACAGAGAGAAAGAGACCACTTGACACTACCTGCACAGAGAGAGAGAGACCGCTTGACACTGCCTGCACAGAGAGAAAGAGACCACTTGACACTACCTGCACAGAGAGAGAGAGGCGGCTTGACACTGCCTGCACAGAGAGAGAGACCGCTTGACACTGCCTGCACAGAGAGAGAGAGACCGCTTGACACTGCCTGCAAAGAGAGAGAGACCGCTTGACACTGCCTGCACAGAGAGAGAGAGACCGCTTGACACTGCCTGCACAGAGAGAGACCGCTTGACACTGCCTGCACAGAGAGAGACCACTTGACACTGCCTGCACAGAGAGAGACCACTTGACACTGCCTGCAGAGAGAAAGAGAGAGCGCTTGACACTGCCTGCACAGGGAGAGAAAGAGAGAGCGCTTGACACTGCCTGCACAGAGAGATAGAGAGAGACCACTTGACACTGCCTGCACAGAGAGAGAGAGACCGCTTGACACTGCCTACACAGAGAGAGAGACCGCTTGACACTGCCTGCACAGAGAGAGAGAGACTGCTTGACACTGCCTGCAGAGAGAGAGAGAGAGACCGCTTGACACTGCCTGCACAGAGAGAGACCGCTTGACACTGCCTGCAGAGAGAAAGAGAGACCGCTTGACACTGCCTGCACAGAGAGAAAGAGAGAGAGAGAGACCACTTGACACTACCTGCACAGAGAGAGAGAGACCGCTTGACACTGCCTGCACAGAGAGAGACCACTTGACACTGCCTGCACAGAGAGGGAGAGACCGCTTGACACTGCCTGCACAGAGAGAGAGAGACCGCTTGACACTGCCTGCACAGAGAGAGAGAGACCGCTTGACACTGCCTGCACAGAGAGAGAGAGACCGCTTGACACTGCCTGCACAGAGAGAGAGAGAGAGAGACCGCTTGACACTGCCTGCACAGAGAGAGAGAGAGAGAGAGAGAGAGAGACCGCTTGACACTGCCTGCACAGAGAGAGAGAGAGACCGCTTGACACTGCCTGCACAAAGAGAGAGAGAGAGCGCTTGACACCGCCTGCACATAGAGAGAGAGACCGCTTGACACTGCCTGCACAGAGAGAGAGAGAGACCGCTTGACACTGCCTGCACAGAGAGAGAGAGACCGCTTGACACTGGCTGCACAGAGAGAGAGAGAGACTGCTTGACACTGGCTGCACAGAGAGAGAGAGAGACTGCTTGACACTGGTTGCACAGAGAGAGAGAGAGAGACTGCTTGACACTGGCTGCACAGAGAGAGACTGCTTGACACTGCCTGCAGAGAGAAAGAGAGACCGCTTGACACTGCCTGCACAGAGAGAGAGAGACCGCTTGACACTGCCTGCACAGAGAGAGAAAGAGAGAGAGACCGCTTGACACTGCCTGCACAGAGAGAGAGAGAGACCGCTTGACACTGCCTGCACAAAGAGAGAGAGAGAGCGCTTAACACTGCCTGCACATAGAGAGAGAGACCGCTTGACACTGCCTGCACAGAGAGAGAGAGAGACCGCTTGACACTGCCTGCACAGAGAGAGAGAGACCGCTTGACACTGCCTGCACAGAGAGAGAGAGACCGCTTGACACTGCCTGCACAGAGAGAGACCGCTTGACACTGGCTGCACAGAGAGAGACTGCTTGACACTGCCTGCAGAGAGAAAGAGAGACCGCTTGACACTGCCTGCACAGAGAGGGAGAGACCGCTTGACACTGCCTGCACAGAGAGAGAGAGACTGCTTGACACTGCCTGCAGAGAGAGAGAGAGAGACCGCTTGACACTGCCTGCACACAGAGAGACCGCTTGACACTGCCTGCACAGAGAGAAAGAGAGAGAGAGACCACTTGACACTACCTGCAGAGAGAGAGAGAGAGACCGCTTGACACTGCCTGCACAGAGAGAGAGAGACCGCTTGACAGTGCCTGCACAGAGAGAGAGAGACCGCTTGACAGTGCCTGCACAGAGAGAGAGACCACTTGACACTACCTGCACAGAGAGAGAGAGAGACCGCTTGACACTGCCTGCACAGAGAGAGACCGCTTGACACTGCCTGCACAGAGAGAGAGAGACCACTTGACACTGCCTGCACAGAGAGAGAGAGACCGCTTGACACTGCCTGCACAGAGAGAGACCGCTTGACACTGCCTGCACAGAGAGAGAGAGAGACCGCTTGACACTGCCTGCACAGAGAGAGAGAGAGAGAGACCGCTTGACACTGCCTGCACAGAGAGAGAGAGACCGCTTAACACTGCCTGCACAGAGAGAGAGAGAGAGAGATCGCTTGACACTGCCTGCACAGAGAGAGACTGCTTGACACTGCCTGCACAGAGAGAGACCGCTTGACACTGCCTGCACAGAGAGAAAGAGAGACCACTTGACACTGCCTGCACAGAGAGAAAGAGACCACTTGACACTACCTGCACAGAGAGAGAGAGACCGCTTGACATTGCCTGCACAGAGAGAAAGAGACCACTTGACACTACCTGCACAGAGAGAGAGAGAGGCGGCTTGACAATGCCTGCACAGAGAGAGAGAGAGACCGCTTGACACTGCCTGCACAGAGAGAGAGAGAGACCGCTTGACACTGCCTGCACAGAGAGAGAGAGAGACCGCTTGACACTGCCTGCACAGAGAGAAAGAGAGACCACTTGACACTGCCTGCACAGAGAGAAAGAGACCACTTGACACTACCTGCACAGAGAGAGAGAGACCGCTTGACACTGCCTGCACAGAGAGAGAGAGAGACCGCTTGACACTGCCTGCGCAGAGAGAGAGAGACCGCTTGACACTGCCTGCACAGAGAGAGATTCTGCTCCACATTGCCCGTAGTGTGAAGGAGTCACTCTCTGTGTGGGCAGTGCGAAGGGGTCACTCTCTGTGGGGGCGGTACGAAGGGGTCACTCTCTGCGGGGGCGGTACGAAGGGGTCACTCTCTGCAGGGGCGGTGCGAAGGGGGTCATCCTCTGCGGGGGCGGTGCGAAGGGGTCACTCTCTGCGGGGGCGGTGCGAAGGGGTCACTCTCTGCGTGGGCGGTGCGAAGGGGTCACTCTCTGCGGGGGCGGTAGGAAGGGGTCACTCTCTGCGGGGGCGGTAGGAAGGGGTCACTCTCTGCGGGGGCGGTAGGAAGGGGGTCACTCTCTGCGGGGGCGGTGCGAAGGGGTCACTCTCTGCGGAGGCGGTGCGAAGGGGTCACTCTCTGCGGGGGCGGTGCAAAGGGGTCACTCTCTGCGGGGGCGGTGCGAAGGGGTCACTCTCTGCGGGGGCGGTAGGAAGGGGTCACTCTCTGTGGGGGCGGTGCGAAGGGGTCACTCTCTGTGGGGGCGGTGCGAAGGGGTCACTCTCTGCGGGGGCGGTAGGAAGGGGTCACTCTCTCCGGGGGCGGTAGGAAGGGGTCACTCTCTGCGGGGGCGGTAGGAAGGGGTCACTCTCTGCGGGGGCGGTAGGAAGGGGTCACTCTCTGCGGGGGCGGTGCGAAGGGGTCACTCTCTGCGGGGGCGGTGCGAAGGGGTCACTCTCTGCGGGGGCGGTAGGAAGGGGTCACTCTCTGTGGGGGCAGTGCGAAGGGGTCACTCTCTGCGGGGGCGGTAGGAAGGGGTCACTCTCTGTGGGGGCGGTGCGAAGGGGTCACTCTCTGTGGGGGCGGTGCGAAGGGGTCACTCTCTGCGGGGGCGGTAGGAAGGGGTCACTGCCTGCACAGAGAGAGAGAGACCGCTTGACACTGCCTGCACAGAGAGAGAGAGAGAGAGACCGCTTGACACTGCCTGCACAGAGAGAGAGAGAAAGAGAGAGAGAGAGAGAGAGAGACCGCTTGACACTGCCTGCACAGAGAGAGAGAGAGACCGCTTGACACTGCCTGCACAAAGAGAGAGAGAGAGCGCTTGACACCGCCTGCACATAGAGAGAGAGACCGCTTGACACTGCCTGCACAGAGAGAGAGAGAGACCGCTTGACACTGCCTGCACAGAGAGAGAGAGACCGCTTGACACTGGCTGCACAGAGAGAGAGAGAGACTGCTTGACACTGGCTGCACAGAGAGAGAGAGAGACTGCTTGACACTGGCTGCACAGAGAGAGAGAGAGAGACTGCTTGACACTGGCTGCACAGAGAGAGACTGCTTGACACTGCCTGCAGAGAGAAAGAGAGACCGCTTGACACTGCCTGCACAGAGAGAGAGAGACCGCTTGACACTGCCTGCACAGAGAGAGAAAGAGAGAGAGACCGCTTGACACTGCCTGCACAGAGAGAGAGAGAGACCGCTTGACACTGCCTGCACAAAGAGAGAGAGAGAGACCGCTTGACACTGCCTGCACAGAGAGAAAGAGAGACCACTTGACACTGCCTGCACAGAGAGAAAGAGACCACTTGACACTACCTGCACAGAGAGAGAGAGACCGCTTGACACTGCCTGCACAGAGAGAGAGAGAGACCGCTTGACACTGCCTGCGCAGAGAGAGAGAGACCGCTTGACACTGCCTGCACAGAGAGAGATTCTGCTCCACATTGCCCGTAGTGTGAAGGAGTCACTCTCTGTGTGGGCAGTGCGAAGGGGTCACTCTCTGTGGGGGCGGTACGAAGGGGTCACTCTCTGCGGGGGCGGTACGAAGGGGTCACTCTCTGCAGGGGCGGTGCGAAGGGGGTCATCCTCTGCGGGGGCGGTGCGAAGGGGTCACTCTCTGCGGGGGCGGTGCGAAGGGGTCACTCTCTGCGTGGGCGGTGCGAAGGGGTCACTCTCTGCGGGGGCGGTAGGAAGGGGTCACTCTCTGCGGGGGCGGTAGGAAGGGGTCACTCTCTGCGGGGGCGGTAGGAAGGGGGTCACTCTCTGCGGGGGCGGTGCGAAGGGGTCACTCTCTGCGGAGGCGGTGCGAAGGGGTCACTCTCTGCGGGGGCGGTGCAAAGGGGTCACTCTCTGCGGGGGCGGTGCGAAGGGGTCACTCTCTGCGGGGGCGGTAGGAAGGGGTCACTCTCTGTGGGGGCGGTGCGAAGGGGTCACTCTCTGTGGGGGCGGTGCGAAGGGGTCACTCTCTGCGGGGGCGGTAGGAAGGGGTCACTCTCTCCGGGGGCGGTAGGAAGGGGTCACTCTCTGCGGGGGCGGTAGGAAGGGGTCACTCTCTGCGGGGGCGGTGCGAAGGGGTCACTCTCTGCGGGGGCGGTGCGAAGGGGTCACTCTCTGCGGGGGCGGTAGGAAGGGGTCACTCTCTGTGGGGGCAGTGCGAAGGGGTCACTCTCTGCGGGGGCGGTAGGAAGGGGTCACTCTCTGTGGGGGCGGTGCGAAGGGGTCACTCTCTGTGGGGGCGGTGCGAAGGGGTCACTCTCTGCGGGGGCGGTAGGAAGGGGTCACTGCCTGCACAGAGAGAGAGAGACCGCTTGACACTGCCTGCACAGAGAGAGAGAGAGAGAGACCGCTTGACACTGCCTGCACAGAGAGAGAGAGAAAGAGAGAGAGAGAGAGAGAGAGACCGCTTGACACTGCCTGCACAGAGAGAGAGAGAGACCGCTTGACACTGCCTGCACAAAGAGAGAGAGAGAGCGCTTGACACCGCCTGCACATAGAGAGAGAGACCGCTTGACACTGCCTGCACAGAGAGAGAGAGAGACCGCTTGACACTGCCTGCACAGAGAGAGAGAGACCGCTTGACACTGGCTGCACAGAGAGAGAGAGAGACTGCTTGACACTGGCTGCACAGAGAGAGAGAGAGACTGCTTGACACTGGCTGCACAGAGAGAGAGAGAGAGACTGCTTGACACTGGCTGCACAGAGAGAGACTGCTTGACACTGCCTGCAGAGAGAAAGAGAGACCGCTTGACACTGCCTGCACAGAGAGAGAGAGACCGCTTGACACTGCCTGCACAGAGAGAGAAAGAGAGAGAGACCGCTTGACACTGCCTGCACAGAGAGAGAGAGAGACCGCTTGACACTGCCTGCACAAAGAGAGAGAGAGAGCGCTTGACACTGCCTGCACATAGAGAGAGAGACCGCTTGACACTGCCTGCACAGAGAGAGAGAGAGACCGCTTGACACTGCCTGCACAGAGAGAGAGAGACCGCTTGACACTGCCTGCACAGAGAGAGAGAGACCGCTTGACACTGGCTGCACAGAGAGAGACCGCTTGACACTGGCTGCACAGAGAGAGACTGCTTGACACTGCCTGCAGAGAGAAAGAGAGACCGCTTGACACTGCCTGCACAGAGAGGGAGAGACCGCTTGACACTGCCTGCACAGAGAGAGAGAGACTGCTTGACACTGCCTGCAGAGAGAGAGAGAGAGACCGCTTGACACTGCCTGCACACAGAGAGACCGCTTGACACTGCCTGCACAGAGAGAAAGAGAGAGAGAGACCACTTGACACTACCTGCAGAGAGAGAGAGAGAGACCGCTTGACACTGCCTGCACAGAGAGAGAGAGACCGCTTGACAGTGCCTGCACAGAGAGAGAGAGACCGCTTGACAGTGCCTGCACAGAGAGAGAGACCACTTGACACTACCTGCACAGAGAGAGAGAGACACCGCTTGACACTGCCTGCACAGAGAGAGACCGCTTGACACTGCCTGCACAGAGAGAGAGAGACCACTTGACACTGCCTGCACAGAGAGAGAGAGACCGCTTGACACTGCCTGCACAGAGAGAGACCGCTTGACACTGCCTGCACAGAGAGAGAGAGAGACCGCTTGACACTGCCTGCACAGAGAGAGAGAGAGAGAGACCGCTTGACACTGCCTGCACAGAGAGAGAGAGACCGCTTAACACTGCCTGCACAGAGAGAGAGAGAGAGAGATCGCTTGACACTGCCTGCACAGAGAGAGACTGCTTGACACTGCCTGCACAGAGAGAGACTGCTTGACACTGCCTGCACAGAGAGAGACCGCTTGACACTGCCTGCACAGAGAGAAAGAGAGACCACTTGACACTGCCTGCACAGAGAGAAAGAGACCACTTGACACTACCTGCACAGAGAGAGAGAGACCGCTTGACATTGCCTGCACAGAGAGAAAGAGACCACTTGACACTACCTGCACAGAGAGAGAGAGAGGCGGCTTGACAATGCCTGCACAGAGAGAGAGAGAGACCGCTTGACACTGCCTGCACAGAGAGAGAGAGAGACCGCTTGACACTGCCTGCACAGAGAGAGAGAGAGACCGCTTGACACTGCCTGCACAGAGAGAAAGAGAGACCACTTGACACTGCCTGCACAGAGAGAAAGAGACCACTTGACACTACCTGCACAGAGAGAGAGAGACCGCTTGACACTGCCTGCACAGAGAGAGAGAGAGACCGCTTGACACTGCCTGCGCAGAGAGAGAGAGACCGCTTGACACTGCCTGCACAGAGAGAGATTCTGCTCCACATTGCCCGTAGTGTGAAGGAGTCACTCTCTGTGTGGGCAGTGCGAAGGGGTCACTCTCTGTGGGGGCGGTACGAAGGGGTCACTCTCTGCGGGGGCGGTACGAAGGGGTCACTCTCTGCAGGGGCGGTGCGAAGGGGGTCATCCTCTGCGGGGGCGGTGCGAAGGGGTCACTCTCTGCGGGGGCGGTGCGAAGGGGTCACTCTCTGCGTGGGCGGTGCGAAGGGGTCACTCTCTGCGGGGGCGGTAGGAAGGGGTCACTCTCTGCGGGGGCGGTAGGAAGGGGTCACTCTCTGCGGGGGCGGTAGGAAGGGGGTCACTCTCTGCGGGGGCGGTGCGAAGGGGTCACTCTCTGCGGAGGCGGTGCGAAGGGGTCACTCTCTGCGGGGGCGGTGCAAAGGGGTCACTCTCTGCGGGGGCGGTGCGAAGGGGTCACTCTCTGCGGGGGCGGTAGGAAGGGGTCACTCTCTGTGGGGGCGGTGCGAAGGGGTCACTCTCTGTGGGGGCGGTGCGAAGGGGTCACTCTCTGCGGGGGCGGTAGGAAGGGGTCACTCTCTCCGGGGGCGGTAGGAAGGGGTCACTCTCTGCGGGGGCGGTAGGAAGGGGTCACTCTCTGCGGGGGCGGTGCGAAGGGGTCACTCTCTGCGGGGGCGGTGCGAAGGGGTCACTCTCTGCGGGGGCGGTAGGAAGGGGTCACTCTCTGTGGGGGCAGTGCGAAGGGGTCACTCTCTGTGGGGGCGGTGCGAAGGGGTCACTCTCTGTGGGGGCGGTGCGAAGGGGTCACTCTCTGCGGGGGCGGTGCGAAGGGGTCACTCTCTGTGGGGGCGGTAGGAAGGGGTCACTCTCTGTGGGGGCAGTGCGAAGGGGTCACTCTCTGTGGGGGCGGTGCGAAGGGGTCACTCTCTGTGGGGGCGGTGCGAAGGGGTCACTCTCTGTGGGGGCGGTGCGAAGGGGTCACTCTCTGTGGGGGCGGTGCGAAGGGGTCACTCTCTGTGGGGGCGGTGCGAAGGGGTCACTCTCTGTGGGGGCGGTGCGAAGGGGTCACTCTCTGTGGGGGCGGTGCGAAGGGGTCACTCTCTGTGGGGGCGGTGCGAAGGGGTCACTCTCTGCGGGGGCGGTGCGAAGGGGTCACTCTCTGTGGGGGCGGTAGGAAGGGGTCACTCTCTGTGGGGGCAGTGCGAAGGGGTCACTCTCTGTGGGGGCGGTGCGAAGGGGTCACTCTCTGTGGGGGCGATGCGAAGGGGTCACTCTCTGTGGGGGTGAATGTTTCCCAGCTATAGCAGCCAGCAGTGATCACCAAAAAAAAAAAAAGAAAGACACACTGGCTGTACTGAAGTCAGTTGATAGATTGAATTCTGGGCAATCAGTCTGCACGTAGATGCTGGTTCAGCAGAAAATTAAATCTGTCTATGGTGGCTTAAGTTCACCAGTCTCTGGGTTTAATAATATCCTCAAATCTTCTGAAAGGAGTGCTCCACTTAGGTGTAGAAATTCACTTTGAACTCCACCTTATTTCCAGAACTCTCATTATGTATTAGATGTGCAAACAATAAGGTGAGAGCACATGGAATTCCTACAGAGGGTAATGGAAATAAGGTGGAGTACAAAGTGAACCATGCCATTACCTGCAGGGACTGGCATTTAGGGGGTTAAAACAGGCAGGGGTGAAATGTGATATCATCTCCTCTGTCTGTCACTTTTCAGAGGAGTGGCAGTGCCTGCTGCAAGTGAATACAAGCCTTTGGGCTCACACTGTTGTACTGGCGGGTTTCCATAGCCACAGTCCCTCAGACTTCTTTTATTTTGCACATTTTTGCTGCATTTTCTGGAAGTTCACCAAAGATGCAGCATTCAGGACGTTTTGTGCACTTTCAAAACATGCAGTAAAAATGTGCAGCCTCTATGGGACTAGGGGAACATGCAGGAAGACTGGCAGTACACAACACTGCAGACAACCCACAGCGTGCCAGTGTGAGCCCCCACATCATAACACCTAGGAGGGCAAGGTAGTGTGGCTGCTAGAAACAAGAAAAGGAGGGAGGAGGAGCTCACTAACTTGGACGGTCCCAGCCTCCCAGCCAACTGCTCAGATTTCACTTTCCCGCCCACACATCCTCTTCACAGACAGCACACGGGCTGCCCGGAGTGTGGGCGGGGCTGCCCGGAGTGTGGGCGTGGAAAGAGAGAGCAGGTCCAGCCTCTGCCAGCCGTTCGTGTGGAGGAGGGAGGGGCTGGGCGGGGCTGTGCTCTGTACAGACTGTCAGTACAGTACTGGAGATGCCTCACTCTGCCTGCTCAAAAACTGTGCATGTGCGGTTTTGAACTGGTGACACAGCGGCCTTTATAGAGCTGCCCAGGGTTCAGTTGCATCTCTGCCCCCCGGCCCAGCCCGCCCCTAGATCGGTGTGTGAGCCGTGTATAGAAGGTATCTAGCAGCCCAGTGTAATGACAGTGTGTATCAGGCTGGGTGTGGATGTCAATGACAGGAGGGCGGTTCACTGCTCAGCCGCTTCCTGGTGACAGGCTGGTTGCTAAGGGCGCTGATTACAACACACAGGAGCTGGAGAGGAGTGTGGCCGGCTATCACAGCGATCACTCGCTTCTTATATCGCACACACATACCGAGGAGGATGAGCCGGGAGGTTCTGGCTGAGCTGCACTGGGCCGATGGCCTGGCCATCCCTGTGGCCAATTCAGAGAACAGATCTCTGGAGGAGGAGGTATGGATGGGGGGGGGGGGGGTGTCTGCATACCATCTCCTACACCCTATTCCCGGTCATAGACCTAGCTGTACTTCACCCATAGCTCCCAACTGTCCCTGATTTCGAGGGACTGTCCCTGATTTGGAGCAATGTCTCTCTGTCCCTCATTCCTCCTCATTTGTCCCTCATTTTGGTCTGATCTATATAGATGTATATAACATGCTCTTTTTATCTATCAAAAATTGTTTCCTAGTGCTAAACCTTTCATCCAATTTCTAAATGGCTGCATTTGTAAATTCCAAAAGCCAATATAAAGGAATAGTAGTGGTAAAAAAGCTCTTGTGGGTTTATTCAATCTTGAGTTTTTTTGTACAATTCTCCTTTAAGGGGGCGTGGCAGGGGTGTGTCTTATGCCTGCATTTTTTTGCTGATAGGTGTCCCTCACTCCCATCTGAAAAAGTTGGGGGTATTCTTCACCTAACCACATAGGTCACCTGATACCTACCTAGTACATGTCTTCTGAGGGTCTCCTCACCCTGGGGTGTATGTACTGTGCCCACTAAGCTTCATACCCAAAGTGTAGGTTGTTTGCTTCTCTGTACTGTGTTCAGGCATGTGTACCGTCCCCTGGTCTGCATGGAAGAGGTGGTCTCAGGCATGGTTCAGTGTGCACCGTCCCCTGGTCTGCATGGAAGAGGTGGTCTCGGGCATGGTTCAGTGTGTACCGTCCCCTGGTCTGCATGCAAGAGGTGGCCTCAGGCATGGCTCAGTGTGTACCGTCCCCTGGTCTGCATGGAAGAGGTGGTCTCGGGCATGGTTCGGTGTGTACCATCCCCTGGCCTGCATGAAAGAGGTGGTCTCGGGCATGGTTCAGTGTGTACCATCCCCTGGTCTGCATGGAAGAGGTGGTCTCAGGCATGGTTCGGTGTGTACCATCCCCTGGCCTGCATGAAAGAGGTGGTCTCGGGCATGGTTCAGTGTGTACCATCCCCTGGCCTGCATGAAAGAGGTGGTCTCGGGCATGGTTCAGTGTGTACCATCCCCTGGTCTGCATGGAAGAGGTGGTCTCAGGCATGGTTCGGTGTGTACCATCCCCTGGCCTGCATGAAAGAGGTGGTCTCGGGCATGGTTCAGTGTGTACCATCCCCTGGCCTGCATGGAAGAGGTGGTCTCAGAAATGGTTCTGTGTACTGTCCCCTGGTCTGCGTGGAAGAGGTGGTCTCAGGCATGGTTTATTTGTACTTAGCTATGCTAAGTACAAATACTTACTTATGGTATACTTACCTTGATTCCTATGGTTCACCCCCAAAGTCCAGTTGGATTGGGTAGCGTGATCGCTCCATACCACCCTCAGGTGTAGATAAGCGTACCATGTGATAGAAGAGGTGGTCTCGGGCTGGGTTTAGTTGTACTCCAGTGTGTAATACTTACATGTGATCACTGATCTGTGCCAAGTATGCGTCACACTTTAAAAATAATAAACATGTCATACTTACTCTCTGCAGTGGTTTTGCACAGAGCAGCCCCGATCCTTCTCTTCTCGGGTCCCCCGCTGTCCATTAACACACAGAACATGGCTTGTCCCCTCCCCCCACTCTCTCCTCACTGGCTGTGATTGGCAGCAATGGCTCCCACTTCTCTCCCTGAGCTTATGAAGAGGGACAATCCTGAGAGAGCAGCTGCTCTTGTACAGTGCTGGATCGAGATCAGGCTCAGGTAAGTACTCAACGTTTTTGTTTGTTTTTTTACCCTAAAGTGGTTCTAAAGGCAGAATTTTTTTTCTATCTTAATGCATTCTGTGCATTAGGATAAAAAAAACCTTCTGGCAGCATCAGCCCCTCTAATACTTACCTGAGCCCTATCTCGATCCAGCGATGTTGCAAGAGAACCTCAGCTGTCCGGGACTCTCCTTCCTGATTGGCTGAGACACAAAAGCCGGCACTATTGGCTCCCGCTGCTGTCAATCAAAGTCCATTAACCAATGAGGAGAGAGAGAGGGGGCTGGGCCAAGCCATGGCTCAGTGTCTGAATGGACACACAGAACAGCGGCCGGGCTTGGGTGTCCCCATACCAAACTGCTTGCTGTGAGGGCACTCAGCAGGAGGGGGAGGGGGGGGGGGGGCAAGAGCGCCGGTGAGGGACTCGAGAAGAGGAGGATCTGGGCTGCTCTGTGCAAAACCACTGCACAGAGCAGGTAAGTATAACATGTTTGTTATTTTTAAACAAAAAAAAACAAGACTTTAATATCACTTTAGACCCCTTTCACACTGGAGGCGTTTTTTTTAGGTGCTTTAGCAGTAAAAATAGGCCTCCTTCACACTGGCAGTGAAATGCATGCATGTAGGACATTTCCAAACACATATAAATGCATGTAATGATTTTACATCATTTACACTGTTTGCTTATCCAGGTGCATTTGGGAGACTTGTATTTACTGAAATCTGTGCATCCAGGGGCAGATTAGATACTCTGAATGTGCGTAAACACATGTAAATGTAGGTACATTCAACCTAGGTTCCTACATTGCCATGACCCTTTTTTTTTTAAATCTGTGCCACACCAAAACGTATGATCTTTTCTTTATCGTAAATCATAGGACACAGAGCCTCGAGTAATTACTTAGTGGGTTATGGGCCTACCTTCAGGTGTTGACACTGGTGTAACCAATACAGGAAGTTGACTCCCCTATATAAGCCCTCCTCCTCCTTCCAGGAGTCCTCTGTTTTTTCGCCAGTGTCTAAGGTGTTGGTCACGAGTGAGGATGTGCTCTGAGGAGCTCCGGGGAGGGATCCATGCTGGATTTAAAAAACCTCAATAACCGGATCCGTCCTCGCCACTGAGGCCATAGGATGGTACCTGGACCTCGATTCAAGAACGAGGTTTTGCCTGTAAGCTTCTCTTTGAGAGCTGGACCCTAGGAACCAGGACTCTTTTTGGTCTTGCTACATTACCTAAAGTTGTTCCTGAGGGGTGCTATACAGGTCCAAAGGAGCAGAACCCCTATTAAAAAGGGCCCCAGTCTTTGAAGGTTTAACTATGCTGCCCACCGTGATGGGTGAAAGTTGGATCTGTCTGTTAAGTCAGCAGTATCCTGCAGCGAGGAAAAGGGAAGGGAAGAGGCTTGGTACTGAAAAAAGGTGCCTATGCTATCCTTCCATATTATTATATATGCCTTAAAATGTCTCTTCTAGTAGGAGTAGATTATACCTTAATGTGATGCTTATGCAGCTCTGTGTCTGGCTATCAAGCCATGTGTGGTCCCAGCAGCCAGAGGGGAGTTCTCAGTGAACAGGACCTCTTCTAGAGGAATCGAGGGGATACAGCAATTACAGAAGTAGCTTGTTACAGGTTGAAGTACTCTGGCAGCAAGTGCAGCAAATTGAGTACAGGCATGGGATTTTTTTCAATCAAGTTTTCACCTGATGCCTGTAACACAATACTCTCAGTATGCAAAGAAACTGATGAAAGAGTCTGTTACAGATCACACTAAGGAGACGCAGCAGCGCTGGGCACGTGAGGGGTACAAACCAGGCATTTCCAGTACAGGAAACATATTGTATCAGCGTATTAAGACTGATCCCATGGTGACATTGTTTTCTTGAAAATTATTGTTAAAAACAAAAAAGATTTTGTTACCTCTGTTTTTTTTTTTTTTTTTTTTTTTTTTTGTACTTTGCATTATGACTTCCAGAACTACTGTAAAGGTACCTAAGTTGCCACCCCCAGGCGCTGGGAAGTCCAGTCATGCCAGCATACTGTCATCCTCTCCGGAGATACCAGACATGGCAAGCCAGGGTGAGTCATTGGAAGCTAGCGATGGTGCAACTGCTTCACACACTTCAGCCCCTGTATACGTGACTGAAGATGCATTTTCCTCAGCCCTGCAAGGCCTAGAAGGAAGATTAGCGGCTTTAATCGCATCCTTCATCCAAGTGGATAGGAAGCATCCTAGGTCCCCCTTCCCCACTTTGAACTCTTTACAAACAGTGGAGGGTCCTAGGGAATTGTGGGAACAAGATGAGGTATTACCCTCAGACAATATAGAGGAAAGACAAGCCGGTTACTCCTCTGCAGAAGAAACAATACTTGATGTTTCAGCTTCACAAACTGAAGTACAAAACCTTACTGAAATGGTTCGCTCTGCCTTCTTGCTACCCCTAACAGAGTTAGCTAAAGGTCCGGTCTCCTCCCTGGGTTCCTTAAAACCTTTACAGCCTTTGCATGCGTTTCCCATCCACGCATTACTAGAGAAGCTTATTTATACCGAATGGGATCATCTGGATAAGCATTGTTCACAAAAAGATGGAAAGTTCCAGCAGTTGACGCTGCGATTTCCAATGTGAATAAAAGTTTAACTTGTCCAGTGGATAATGTGCATGTGCTTAAAGATCCAACAGATAAAAAGTTGGAAGGCCTGTTAAAATCCTCTTTCTCCTTAGCAGGGAGCGTGACTCAGCCTGCAATTACAGCTATAGGCATCTGTCAGTCCTTAAAGGACCAGTTCACAGATGCTCTTAACGAGCTCCCCAGGAGTTGGCAGAGCTGCCTAGAGCATTATGCTTTGCCATAGATGCTATGAAAGACATCAGGCTTCTCGCCTTGCACTTGTGCTAGTTCACATGCGAAGGACCCTTTGGTTAAAGGGTTGGTCAGCTGAAGCACCTTGCAAGAATCTTTTAACTAGTTTTCCCTTTTAATGGAGAACGACTATTTGCCGAGAGTTTGGATAAGTATATCCAGACAATTTATAGCGGAAAGCGTTAAAAGTTAAAAAAAATATATAAACGTCCTTCATTTAAGCGCACTTTTTCCCCTGCGCCAGGTACATCCACCTCTGGGCAGGGGCGACTGCTTCCACTGTCAGACTCTCTAGAGGAAGACCTCAGGGTCAAACCCAGGCACAAAGGAAGAGCTGGGGCCACAAGTCTGCAAAGCAGAATACCAAGGCCTCGTCATGAAAAGGCATCTCCCCTCACCATAGTGGGGGGAAGACTTCTGAGGTACTCAGAAGTCTGGCTAAGGGAGATTCAGGACAAATGGACTCTCTCCACAGTCTCTCTAGGATACAAGCTAGAGTTTCGAGAGTTTCCACTGTCTCGTTTTTGGAGATCAAACGTTCCCAAAGATCCAGGGAAAAGGCAATCCCTGTTGCAAGCATTAGACCGATTTATTGGCTCAAGGGGTGATCATACAGATTCCCAAACAAGAGTAAGGTTTGGGGTTCTACTCTACTAAGGGTTCTACTACCTGTTTACGGTACCAAAGCCAAATGGGGATATCAGACCAATTCTAGATCTATGGACTCTAGAGGAAGACCTCAGGGTCAAACCCAGGCACAAAGGAAGACCTGGGGCCTGCAAAGCAGAATACCAAGGCTTCGTCATGAAGAGGCATCTCCCCTCACCAATGTGGGGGGAAGGCTTCTGAGGTACTCAGAAGTCTGGCTAAGGGAGATTCAGGACAAATGGACTCTCTCCACAGTCTTTCTAGGATACAAGCTAGAGTTTCGAGAGTTTCCACCGGAGATCAAACGTTCCCAAAGATCCAGGGAAAAGGCAATCCCTGTTGCAAGCATTAGACCGATTATTGGCTCAAGGGGTGATCATACAGATTCCCCAACAAGAGCAAGGTTTGGGGTTCTACTCTAACCTGTTTACGGTACCAAAGCCAAATGGGGATATCAGACCAATTCTAGATGTACGGAATCTAAATCCGTTCCTGAAGATCCGCTCCTTTCACATGGAGTCAATCAGATCAGTTGTTTCCATCCTACAAGGAGGAGAGCTTTTGGCATCCATAGACATCAGAGATGCATATCTACATGTCCCTATATTTCCTCCTCACCAGAGGTTTCTGTGATTTGAAGTAGAACAAAGGCATTTTCAGTTGGTAGCCTTGCCCTTCGGGCTAGCTACAGCACCTCGGGTGTTCACAAAGGTACTAGCCCCACCTCTAGCAAGGTTAAGGGCACAGGGCATAACTGTCTTGGCTTACCTAGACGATCTATTGTTAATAGACCAGTCGGTGGCCCGCTTGAAGCAGGAGGTAGCCATTACAAGCAGTTACCTGGAGAATCTGAGTTGGATTCTCAACCTGAAGAAAACCTCCTTAAAGCCACTAAAAAGGCTGGAGTATCTGGGCCTGATCATAGACACAGCCCAGGAAAGGGTGTTCTTGCCTCCCGCAAAGATCAGCTCCATACAAGAGCTGGTGCGGATGGTCAGGTCAAAGAGAAATCCATCAATACGTCTTTACATGAGGTTATTAGGAAAGATGGTAACTTCACTCGAATCAGTTCCCTATGCCCAATTCCATTCGAAACTGTTTCAAAACAGTATCCTGTCTGCTTGGAACAAGATGCTTCAAGCTTTTAGATTTACCAATGCGGCTGTCCCCAAGAGTGTCCCAAAGCCTCAGTTGGTGGTTACTAACTCGGAACCTCCTGAAGGTAAAGTCCTTCAGACCAATTATCTGGAAAGTAGTCACGACAGATGCCAGCCTTTCAGGCTGGGGAGCAGTACTAGAAAAGACGACTGTCCAGGGACAGTGGTCAAAAACCGAAAGAACCTTGCCCATAAACATCCTGGAGATTCGGGCAGTGTATTTGGCTCTGTGAACCTGGACCTCCAGGTTAAATAATTGTCCTGTCAGGATCCAATCGGACAATGCCACGGCCGTGGCATATATCAATCATCAAGGGGGCACCAAAGGTCTCTCAGCTCAGAGAGAGGTGAACCAGATTCTAACTTGGGCAGAAAAGAAGGTCCCATGCCTATCGGCACTTTTCATTACGGGAGTAGAGAATTGGCAGGCGGACTACTAAAGTCGCCAGCAGTTGTTCCCGGGGGGAATGGTCTCTTCATCCTGAGATTTTTCAGGCTGTTTGCCAAAGATGGGGGACTCCGGACATAGACCTTCTAGCGCCCAGGTTCAACACGAAGCTAGTCAATTTTGTGTCCAGGACAAGGGACCCACTCGCATACGGAACAGATGCGTTGGTGACCCCATGGGATCAGTTTTCACTGATCTATGCATTTCCCCCAATTCAGTTGCTACCTCGACTTCTTTGCAGGATCAAGCTGGAAAGAAGGTCAGTAATACTGGTAGCACCAGCATGGCCCAGAAGGTCATGGTATGCAGAGATCGTAAAGATGGCAGTGGAGGGACCATGGCTTCTCCCACTAAGGCCAGACCTGCTATCACAGGGGCCGATTTTCCATCCTACTTTACGAACTAAATTTAACGGCCTGGCCATTGAGACCCACTTTCTGAAGAAACGTGGGCTTTCCAGGGCAGTTATTTCTACTTTAATGCTAGGAAGCCAGCTTCTAGAGCCATATATTATAGAGTCTGGAAAACCTATGTTTCCTGGTGTGAATCCAAGGGTTGGCACCCTCAAAGATATATTATAGGCAGAATTCTTGCCTTTCTACAAGTAGGCGTAGAGATGAAGTTGGCCCTGAGTACTATTAAGGGCCAAGTCTCAGCCTTATCAATTTTATTTCAAAGACCACTTGCTACGCATTCTTTAGTACGGGGTTTAATGCAAGGAGTGACGCGGATTAATCCGCCAGTTAAATCACCCTTAAGCCCTTGGGACTTGAATTTAGTTTTGTCAGTATTACAAAAACCGCCATTTGAACCATTACAGCATGTTCCCTTAGTCCTTCTGACTAGGAAGCTGATATTTTTGGTTGCTATAGCCTCAGCAAGAAGGGTTTCAGAATTGGCTGCTCTTTCCTGTAAAGAGCCATATTTGATTATTCATGAGGACAAAGTGGTGTTACACCCTCATCCAGGTTTTTTGCCAAAAGTGGTTTCAGGCTTTCATCTGAATGAAGATATTGTCCTGCCATTGTTTTCTCCAAAACCATGTTCCAAGGAAGAAAAGTCACTACATTGTCTTGATGTGGTAAGAGCAGTGAAGATCTATTTAAAGAAAACTGCTCAGATTCGTAAGACTGATGTCTTATTTATTCTGCCAGAGGGTCCTAAAAAAGGACAGGCAGCATTGAAGTCCACTGTTGCTAAGTGGATTCGGCAAGTTATAATTCAAACTTTATAATTTAAAGGGAAACATTCCCCCTTTTCAAGTTAAGGCTCACTCTACCAGAGCGGTTGGTGCTTCTTGGGCAGTGCGTCACCAGGCCTCCATGTCTCAGATCTGCAAGGCCGCAACTTGGTCTTCAGTGCATACATTTACAAAATTTTATCAAGTAGATGCAAGATGGAATGAGGATATCGCCTTCGGCGCAGTGTGCTGTAGGCAGCAGTATAATTCCTCAAGGTCTGGGGGTGCCCTACGGGTTGTGTCTCCCTCCTCTCAAGTAGCATTGCTATGGGACGTCCTACTAAGTAATTACTTGAGGCACTGTGTCCTATAATGTACGATAAAGAAAATAGGATTTTTAAAACGGCTTGCCTGTAAAATCCTTTTCTTGGAGTACATCATAGGACACAGAGCTCCCGCCCCTCTGTTTTTATGGGGTGAGAGTATATTGCTTGGGCTACAAAAACTGAGGACTCCTGGAAGGAGGAGGGGTTATATAGGGGAGTCAACTTCCTGTATTGGTTATACCAGTGTCAACACCTGAAGGTAGGCCCATAACCCACTAAGTACCATATTTATCGGCGTATAACACGCACTTTTTCCCCCTTAAAATCGTGGGTGCGTGTTATACGCCGATCCCCCGCTGATTGTGAGCAGAGGATCGAGCCGTGGAGATACATAGCCGAGTGTACTTGGCTCGGCTCACAGACACGCCCAGTCCCGCCCTATGATGGACATAAAACATGGACTGGGCGTGACTGTGAGCGGAGCCGTGCCGAGTACACTCGGCTACTCTCTGCTCGGGACTGCGAGCGGACCCAGGGGACGCCGAGAGGACCCGGCGCCATTTTTAAACTGGTAGAATGCACTGACAAGGCTGCAAATGACAATGACAAGGCTGCAGATGGACACTGATGAGGCTGCATTGATGGGCATTTAAATGTAAGTTTTTTTTTTTTTGTTTTTTTTTCCCTAAAATTCCCTCCTAAACTTGGGGTGCGTGTTATACGCCGGCTTGTGTTATACACCGATAAATACGGTAATTACTTGAGGCTCTGTGTCCTATGATGTACTCCAAGAAAAGGATTTTACAGGTAAGCTGTTTTAAAAATCCTATTTTTTGTTACTATGTGTTCTGTCATGCAGTTTCTCACGCACTTTAGCAAGACGTGTTGGGGTGCCACTAATGATTACAAAAAAGATGCACGTTTGTGTGTGCTACGGTAATATTGAGTGTGTTCCTGCATTGCACAAGCGTGACCAAAGCCTTAAACACAATTGAAATTGAAGTTTAAAGGCTAATTTCACCTTTAAAAAAAATATATATTTTTTAGGGGAAAAAAGGTGCTTTTTATTGTTTTATTCCACAGGAGCCTGCAAAGCATTGTACCTGTGATCAGTGTCTCTGCATATTATACAAAACCAAGCACAGGAGGCCTGTGTGAATGTAACCACACTCTGCTATGTAAGGGTGGGAGTAGACGTGGAACATTTATAACTCCACGGAGGCACCGTCCCTAAAAAATACAAAATTCTAATTCAAAGTAGAGTGAAGTGGGACTTTGAATGTGCCTCAGTGGGGTGTAAATAATAATTTATAACACAATTTAAAAAGAATATAGAAAAGCGTTATTTTCCTTTCCTGGATGGGGACTTTAAAACATATTCTAGTCTGATAAAAAGCACAGTTTCTTTGATCCAGGGTGTGCAGGTCCTGGTGTAAGATGTCCAGGATATGGCCTATGCGTTTCGCAGGAAACCCCGCTTCGTCAAGGCCTTTAAAGCAGCACAAAAAAACTTGTAAGTATTGAAAATGTCTTAAAAATACAGAGTTAGCAACATTATGAAGTAATGTTGGGTAAAAATTGATATTACATGCACAACATGTGAATAAACTTCTGCAAGAACACTATGTCATTGTGGGGCATTTATGATTGCCCATTAGTAAAATCCATCAACATCAACATAGAGCTTTGACAAAAAAAATGCAGTTACATATCATACTGTTTCATGTGCAGCGGTGTCTTACAAACGCAAGATTGGTCCAAAAAGGAGTAGGGGAAAGAGGGTAATCTAGTTGTACGTCTAGATATTAAATCTATTTTTAATAGATGCATTCATTTATAGTTTACCTTCAGACTGTGCAGGTAGCGTATCGGTCCAGGAGGAACAATTTTCCTCTACCCCTTCTTGTTTAGGGATTGTTTACTTACCCAAAAGTCCCACCATTATTTCTCTCTCTTTCTCTTTGCAGCTCTTTTTTCAAAAATGGCCGACTACTGTGGTAGTGCATGGGTTGACTAACTGAACAAAATTAAAAAACACTATTGAAACAGTAGCTCTTTTTGCCCACCTTAAGAAACTACTGGAACATAAATCCAGATTCTATTGGCACGGCCATTTCTTCCAATCCTACATTGATAACAAAGTAGTTCCTATCGGTTTACTAATGGGTAATCATAAATGCCCCACAATGACATAATGTTCTTGCAGAAGTTTATTCACATGTTGTATATGTAATATCAATGTTTACCCAACATTACTTCATAATGTTGCTAACTCTGTATTTTTAAGACATTTTCAATACTTATAAGCATTGGTGTGCGCAGCCTATTGCATTAGGGTGTGCACCCCAGATCACAAACACACATGTGTGTGTATCGGCAGAGCAGTGGACGGTGTCAGTAAAACAAAGATTGGGGTCAGTAGGGCAATGGACGGTGTCAGTAGTTATTTTTATTTTATTTTTTTAGGAGCCCCGTTATGCGGCTTTGGTGAAATATCAAGAGTCTAAACAGACCCCTGATGTCTAATTTTTGAGACAGAGAAAGAAACTGAGGTCAGAGATTCCCCAGTCCCTTTCTCTGCAGCCTGCAGTAAACATAGTTTACTATTCTTCAGTTAAGAATGAAGACAGGAGTGATCGGTACAGATCACTCAATGTTTTTATTCAAAAAAGGAAGGCCAGTTAATGAAATATTTACCAGCCCTTTCCCCACTCCTGAGAGGAGAGGAGGGAAGCTGGCAGCACTGCAGGGGAGAGACGGGAAGCAGGAGGACTCAGCACTGCATGGGGTGATTAGGGTGTGCCCAGGCACACCCGGCACACCCTGTGCGCACGCCTATGCTTATAAGTTTTTTTGTGCTGCTTTAAAGGCCCTGACGAAGCGGGGTTTCCCGCGAAATGTGTAGGCCATATCCTTGCCATCCTACACCAGGACCTGCACACCCTGGATCAAAGAAACAGTAAACTGTACTTTTTCTCAGACTGTAATAAGTTTTAAAGTCCCCATCAAAGGATGGCAAATAAAGCTTTTCTATATTCTTTTAAAATTGTGTTATAAATTATTATTTACACCCCACTTGAGGCCCATTCAAAGTCCCACTTCACTCTACTTTGAATTTCACACTCTGTTGTGATACAGGTTGAGGGGCTGTGTAAGGCTAGGCTTAAACTTGCAACAGACCTTTCCGTCTCCACGGTGAATCACTTTTCAGAGGCATTTGCCGGGCAGTGAGGTGGTGACATGTCGCTTCCTCACTGCCTGTTTTAACCCCGTAAAGCCCGCACCAACGTTTTGCAAGTTTGTGCATTGTGTACGGTTGTAGGGCATTTACGGGGCAAAGCCCTTCAGTTGAATGGTCGCATTTGGTGGCAGTCCTGCCTGCCAAATGCAGCAGGGGGTACTTTTTTTTTTTTCTGTGGCCAGGAAGCAAAGCTTATTTGCTGCAGCATGCTAACAACAAAGGGGGTAGCAAGAGGGCAGTAAAAACGGGGCTCAAGCTCCTATATTTTTTTTATTTTTATTTTTTTATTTTTATTTTTTTACTGCAATTGTAACAAGTCCTAAGACAGTACTGTGGTGTAATCTGAGCTTCCTGCTGCTCAACTATCTGTCTCTCAGTCACAACTGTAACCATTATCTTTTGCTGTGAAGCTTCTGCCTGACTTGTAACACTGTAAATGGCTTGTGATGTATAATGTTTGTTATGTGATTGTAAACATGGATACGTTAACCAAAAGCCTCACAGCAGGAGATTATGACTATTGTTGTGGCTGCAAAGCCTGTTACAAGCCTTTGAAGACCGTTCCACTTACCTACCACCTGCTGGCATACTGACTAATATATACCGATAATAAAATAATAATTAAAAAAAAATATTAAAAATGCGTCTTTACAAACTGCAACAGAAAGAGTTACAGCCAGTCTGATCAAAGCTATCCTAGTGCAGGCTAGGAAATTAAAGATAACGTGTTTTAACATGTATTTACCCTATTTTTAACTTTTTTTTGTTTTAATGTTAGATGCAAGCAAAATATAGCCCAGCCGTGTTGAAAATTATTAGACTTAATATTTCTATTGATAATGTTACAAATCTGAGTATCGTCTGTGATACTGATGAAGATGTTATAAAAATAGCCTCTATTTAAATGTACCATTCAATTCCAGCTGCAAAGGAAACAGAAGGAGAGGCTGCAGTTGTCAAACCACTTAAAAGAAATGGATGACAAAATACAAGCAATGGCTGCCCACCTAAGGAATGTCAGGCAAGAACTCAACTATACTCAGGTAATTTCAATATCTGAAGCACTAGAAACACTAAATTACAAAGTGTATATTACTCTTTCCTCAAACTGATAGGGGGAAGGTTTTGCAAAATTCATTATGGTAAAGCAGGAATCAGCAATCTTTTTTCACGTAAGGGCCGGATTTTAATATATGTGAATGCATGGAGGGCTGCATTGACTCGGTGATCACTGAGCGCGTCCCACAGGGGGGTGCGCAGACGGCGCATTCTCTGGAGGACGCACTCCCGGCAATGAAGGCCCGCGCTGTAGCCGTCTTTCAGCTATAGCGTGGGCGGGAGATGGTTAATAAAAGCCCATTCCCATTCCAACTTTTCCAATAAACCCTATCGCATTCATACAGGACAAATAAGCCACTCAATTTTCCACTCAATTTTCTCCATTCGTTTTTGACTATAACTATACTCCTGAGAAATACGAGAATAAGGAAGACAGCAGCTTTTAACATACTTTGCAGCAGGAGGAAAGATAAATATAACACATCTTACTACATTAATAAAAAAACGTCTTCCAGAATTATTCTTTTCTATTTTATAAAATGGCAGGCCCTCTTTATTTATATTATCCTGAGGAAGGCTATTAACTACTGTTTGTAATCCGCCGCAGTGTCTGTGTTTTATAATAAAAATGCAGTATATACCTCATTAAGAGCGCCGCTTGGCACTCAGGTGACCTGCCGCCTCTCTCTACTCCTCATCTGACAACTGCAGCGGGCGGGGCTGAGAACCAACCACTGACGTCAGTGAGGAGGAGAGAGGCAGCGAGTCACCTGAGCACCGAGTGGCGCTCCTAATGAGGTATATACTGCATTTTTATTATAATACACAGACACTGCAGCTGATTACATCTAAAAACAGACAGCCACTTGTCTGCGGGCGGGGTGTTGTGAATTTGTCACTGTGCACTGGCAGGCCAGACATTTAGCAGCGGCAGACCGTAGGTTGCCGACCCCCATGGTAAAGCATTCTTTATAATAGTTCTATAAGGGAATTTCAGTTGCTGGTTTCACTGATGGAGGATTCTGTCTTCCAGTGAATTTAGATAAATAGAGTATGCTCCACCAGTGAGGCACCCCCCCACCACACACTTTGTTCTCTTAATAGCATCCAGACCCTAATACCCACTTTGCTCACTTCTCAGTGATATCTGAAATCAAGCACATTTGTTTTCAGCAGCCATGTCACCAGTAAGATTGACCCCCTCAATAAACATACCTCACTCTGTAATATCCGTGTCACCAGTAGGATCTTCCCCCAGGTAGAGACATCTCATTCCCAGAATCCATGTCACCAGTAGGGATGAGCTTCAAGTTTGAGTCAAACTCATGTTCGAATCAAACATCGGCTGTTCGCCACTTCGCCAAACGGCGAACAATTTGGGGTGTTCACGGCAAATTTGAAAGCCGCAGAACACCCTTTAAAAGTCTATGGGAGAAATCAAAAGTGCTAATTTTAAAGGCTTATATGCATGGTATTGTCATAAAGTGTTTGGGGACCCGGGTCCTGCCCCAGGGGACATGTATCAATGCAAAAAGACGTTTTTTCGGGAGCAGTGATTTTAATAATTCTTAAAGTGAAACAATAAAAGTGTAATATTCCTTTAAATTTCGTACCTGGGGGGTGTCTATAGTATGCCTGTAAAGGGGCGCATGTTTCCTGTGTTTAGAACAGTCTGACAGCAAAATGACATTTCAAAGGGAAAAAAAAGTCATTTAAAACTACTCATGGCTATAATGAATTGTCGGTCCGACAATACACATAAAAGTTCATTGATAAAAACGGCATTGGGATTCCCCACAGGGGAACCCCGAACCAAATTAAAAAAAAAAATGGCGTGGGGGTCCCCCTAAATTCCATACCAGGCCCTTCAGGTCTGGTATGGATATTAAGGGGAAACCCGCGCCAAAATGTGAAAAAAAAAATGGCGTGGGGTCCCCCTCAAAATCCATACCAGACCTGAATGGATTTTAAGGGGAACCCCGCGACAAAATTTAAAAAAAAAATGGCGTGGGGTCCACTCAAAAATCCATACCAGACCCTTATCCGAGCACGCAACCTGGCAGGCCGCAGGAAAAGAGGGGGGGACGAGAGAGCGCCCCCCCCTCCTGAACCATACCAGGCCAAATGCCCTCAACATTGGGAGGGTGCTTTGAGGTAGCCCCCCAAAGCACCTTGTCCCCATGTTGATTGGGAGAAGGGCCTCATCCCCACAACCCTTGACCAGTGATTGTGGGGATCTGTGGGCGGGGGGCTTATCGGAATCTAGAATCCCCCTTTAACAAGGGGACCCCCAGATCCCGCCTCCCCCTGTGTGAATTGGTAATGGGGTACAAATTTTTTTGACAAAAAAAGTGTCAAAAAGGTTAAACACAAGAGACGGTTTTTGACAAGTCCTTTATTAATTTCTTCTTCTTTCGGCTTCTTCTTCCATCTTCTTTCTTCTGGTGTTCTTCTTCCTCCATCTTCCTTATCTTCTTCTTTTCCATCTTTTTCTTCGTCCACTTTTCTTGTCCCGCATCTTCTCCGCTCCGTCCACACGATCCGCCTCCGTGGGAGTCTTCAGCCATGTGACGCTTCACTTCTTATATAATGGAGGGCGGGGCCACCCGGTGACCCCGCCCTCCTCTGACGCACAGGGAATTCACGGGACTTCCCTGTGGCTTTCCCAGTGTTGTCAGGGGGGCGGGGTCACCCAGCGGGACCCCATTACCAATTCACACAGTGGGGGGGCTGGGATCTGGGGGTCCCCTTGTTAAAGGGGGCTTCCAGATTTCAATAAGCCCCCCCGCCCGCAGACCCCCACAACCGCTGGGCAAGGGTTGTGGGGATGAGGCCCTTCTCCCCATCAACATGGGGACAAGGTGCTTTGGGGGGCTACCTCAAAGCACCCTCCCAATGTTGACGGCATGTGGCCTGGTACAGTTCAGGAGGGGGGGTGCTCTCTCATCCCATCCTCTTTTCCAGTGGCCTGCCAGGTTGCGTGCTCGGATAAGGGTCTGGTATGTATTTTGAGGGGGACCCCCACGCCATTTTTTTTTTTTTTTTAATTTTGGTTCGGGGTTCCCCTGTGTGGAATCCCCATGCCGATTTTATCAATGAACTTTTATGTGTATTGTCGGACCGGCAATTCATTATAGCCGCGAGTAGTTTTAAAAGACTTTTTTTCCTTTTGAAATGTAATTTTGCTGTCAGACTGTTCTAAACACGGGAAACATGCGCCCCTTTACAGGCATACTATAGACACCCCCCAGGTACGAAAATTAAAGGAATATTGCACTTTTATTGTTTCACTTTAACCATTATTAAAATCACTGCTCCCGAAAAACGGCCCTTTTTAAAACTTCTTTTTGCATTGATAGATGTTCCCTGGGGCAGGACCCAGGGTCCCAAACACTTTTTATGACAATAACTTGCATATAAGCCTTTAAAATGAGCACTTTTGATTCTTCGTGTTCGTGTCCCATAGACTTTAACGGTGTTCGCGTGTTCGAACGAATTTTTTGCCTGTTCGCATGTTCTGATGCGAACCGAACCGGGGGGTGTTCGGCTCATCCCTAGTCACCAGTACACTTATCTCTGCAATATCCATGTCACCAGATATCTGTTCCCCAGTACACATAGCTCTCTCTCTCCAATATATAGGGAAATCCCAGTACTCATAGCTCTCCCTCTATTATCCACATCTCCAGAGAGATCCACTCTCCAGTACATATAGCTCTCTCCAGTATCCTTGACACTAGGGAGATCTGCCCCAGTACACTTAGCTGTCCTTTTATTATCCATGTTGCCAGTGAGATTTGCCAACCATTACACATAGCCCCCCCCCCCCACAGTGCACTTAACTCTCTCCAGTATCCATATCACCAGTGAAATCTGCCCCCCAGTACACATAGCCCTCTCTCTCCAGTATTCATGTCACCGATTTAGATCTGCCCCCCAGTACATTTTTCCTTTCCCTTCAGTATCAATGTCACCAGTGAGATTTGCCCACCATTACACATAGCTCTCTCTCAGGTATCCATGTCATCAGTGGGATTTGCCCCCCAGTACACATAACTCTCTCCAGTATCCATGTCCCAAATGAAATCTGCTCCCCAGCACACATAGCCCTCTCTCTCCAGTATTCATGTCACCGTTGAGATCTGCCAACCAATGCACATAGATATCGCTCTCCAATATCCATGTCACCAGTGGGATCTGTGCAGTTTTGTCTTCTGTGTGACAGACTGTACATAGTAGAATAATATGCTGTAACTTAATACACAAAATGTGTATCGTCCATGGCTGCAAACATTCAGCCCACTATACCAGCTTACATGTACTTTGACAGCTATGACTATATTCTGTTGATCACATACTCCCGATACCCACTCTGCACACCGACTCTCCATCTCCCCAGACTGACAGACCTGTCCTAGGGTCAGCTGTCCCAGAGCAGAATTCTCATCCCTTTGGGAGATTTCCTATAACTTTCTGTTGTATCTCTGGAACAGAATGTGGAGGAAAATTTCCCCAATGGTATACAAGAAGCAAACAAATAGGCAGGAGTTTAAAGTAGCACTAAATCCAATGATTAAGCTGTTTTCCAAAACAGTTACATTCAAGCCGCGTGCACACCATGTGTAGAGACGTCGGTTTTTCTGCACATGTTCTGCAAGGGCTCAAAGAAAACAATTGTTCTCTATGTGCCCTGGTCATACCATCAACACTGGTATCACATGCAGATTTTTTTCTGTGCAGGAATCTGTAATGTGTATGCAGTTTTCTGCATGAAAAAAACTGACATGACTTTCACATTGTGGTGAGAACAGGGCTCACAACAGACGCGCATGAAACCTGATGTCGGTGTGCATAAAAACTCACTGAAATGTGCATGAAAACTGATGCAAGTGAAATTTGCAAGCTTTTTCCATCAGTTTTTTATGCACATATGATGTGAATGAGACATCAAAGATATTATTATTTTTTTTTTTTTCTGTACTGCATCGCTCTAATGTAAATGGTCTTCAACAGTTACCAAGAAGCTTAAGAGCCGGTTCACACAGGGGCGACTTGTCAGGCGACCTAGCCGCCTGACAAGTCGCCTCCCATTCTGTACAATGGAACCGTTCTAATAGGAGCGACGCAAGTCGCTCCGACTTAGAAAAAGGTTCCTGTACTACTTTGGGGGCGACTTGGGGTGACTTGCAAGTCGTGCCGCCCCTGTGTGAACCGGGGCTAAATCTCAATGATTCTTTGTAAATCTGTGCTTATTCTATGGATGAAATATTTGCAGCCATGGTCTAACGTTGAAGGTAAACCTCTTCTGAGAGCTGTGGAAAGCAGTAGAGCATTGACGTGAAAAACATTTACACAAAATGCCTCTGTGCTTTGTGTTATTTTACCGTAGTTTGTATGTAACCAATAACACAGACAGGGGCCGTTAATATAAAAACTGTTATTCCAGTCTCTTTGTAGGGCCCGAGAGAAAGAAATTGAAAGTGAAGAACACTTTAAAACTCTCGCTGAAAGGGAAACCGGGCGTCTAAAGCAAGAAATTCAACGTCTGGAAAACGAGCTGGTATCCTTGAGGGAAAAGAAAAATAATCAAGAAGTAAGCCTTATATGTAGATTTCTGTTCTCGTTCTACGTAAATATAAACTCAAGGTAAAAGCGACTTTAACAAAAGAGCTCACTAAAGAATTATGCATTGTGTCTATACAATGTGATTTAATGTAGAGCACATCATTAAAGTATAATCAAAGAAAATAATGGCTATCTTAATACCTTGAAATGTTGTAGCCTTCTGCAGTGGAAGAGGCGGCATGTGAAGAAACGAATTCAAAGTCCATATACATTGTTTTCTTTATGCTAAAAACTGTCTGCTTCTGTTGAAAAGAAACATAGCAAATAAGTTAAACACATCGAAATTGTTTATAACATCAAGGTTATAGTTCCCATCCATATACCTCTTAATTATTTTATTTAGAATAACATATTCAAGGCCACTCAGAAACTGGAGAAACTAAAAAGTCAACTCAAGTGGAACCAACAGGATCTGGAAGACTGGTTGAAGGAATCTGCTCGTAAAGACGAAGATTCTGTTGCCATTCAGAAATACTCTCAAAAAGATGAAGGGAAAATTAGGGTAAGCAACTTATGTTTTTTCATGACAACCTGTATGTAGATGAATGTATAATGGCAGTAAATATTGAATGCTTCTCTGTAGGAATTGTCACTGCAGATTGAAAGGATGACTGTGGAAGCTAACCTGAAACGGAAACATTTAGACAATGAACTAACGGAGACCATCACTTCACAGGTATAATCTTTAATATACATATTGCTTTCTGTCCATATTCTGCACCATGGATGGTGTCATTACAAAACACTTTTTTAAATGCAATCATTAATTGTTTAGTTCTCTGCTCATGTTTTGTTCTGTGCGGCAAAAGCTCAGGTTTGAGTTGCTGTAAAAACATAAGTCTTACTGAGCTGAATTTTATGGAGATTAATGTGTGTTTTTTTTTTTTTTTTTTTTTGTATGCGCCATAATGTATAATTAAACAGTATTTTAGCATATGTACCATTATTTTTTCAGTATTCTCTTAAGCCATGAATGCTCAACCTCTGGCCCTCCAGCTGTTTCAGAACTACAAATGCCATGTGTTATTGCAAGGCTGATCATTACAAGCATGACTCCCAAATTTGGAGTTATGATGGGACTTGTAGTTCTGCAACAGCTGGTGGGCCACACATTGAGCACCCATGTCTTAAGCAAGAGTTTAATTTTCAACCATAATATACAGGAAGCATTCTCTTGTTTTACAGATTGAGCTGGACAAGACAGCTGAAGATTTCCGCAAAGCACATTCAGAAAGACAACAGCTGATCCAGCAGTGGGAGAACACCATCGATCAGATGCAGAAAAGGGACAGACAAATTGACCAATATGCACTGGTAAAAAAATTGCAATTTGATTTTTTTTACAAAAAAAATTGGTAACATCTCTTTCTAAGTAGAGACCTTATTACCGGTAATATTGACAATTGAAATCAGCTGATTATTAATTTTAAGTGTCAATCCAGAGTTAAACACACACTGTTTAATTTACATCGTCCCTTCTATTTCTGTATGTGGATGATGGCACTGTAATAATTTTTAAAAAAGTACTAAATACTTTTTTCCTAATCGATATACAGCTGTCACATGACCCAGATCTTTCCCAGCCCGTCTACAGGGAAACATAAGCAGGAGGAGCTTCTAGTCCTTTGCTGCTCTCCACATATTCAAAATAAAAAACAAATAAAAAAAGCCTTTGAAATACACAGTAAAAATAATATCAATAAACTGTTATAAGTGGTCATACAAACACTATATATATTTGAAATGAAATCTTTATTCTTTTTTTTTTGTCAATAACTCGGTGTGGATGTAAGTAAGCCAGTCACAGGCTGTGTCACACCCCTCCAGCCTGTGTCTTAGAATAAGAGGGAGGTGAAGCCTTCATTAATCTACATGTAATATCCCACCCCCACTGTGTATATGCCCACATGTGTGACTCTATAGTCACATGGGCTGCTCAGCTGTGATAGGGAGGAAATGCTCAGCATAGAAACTCACTGAAAACTGAGCATGTGCAGAGTTGCCACCACAGCTGCAAAATACCTAGCTAAATTGGGGACATGAACAGAAGGTGGAGAGAGATAGAATGCAGCAAGATTAACCTGTTGTTTTTTTTTGGGATAATACGGAAAACAAACCTTATAGTGACTGAGTGAGTATGAACAGCATATAATACAGCATTTATTAGTAGGTTTTTTATGATGTGTGTTTAATAACACTTTAATAATCTTAGCATGCCAAAAAATTAGCTGGAGTGTCACACTGAATTCAAGGGTTTCTAATGCCGTGTACATACGGGCAGATTTTCCAAACGTTCGTCTGTATGCTGGTCTGACGGACCAGATACAATGCAAGGGCAGGGTACTGCATCGCGCGCTCGCTGCAATAGGAAAAACACATTTTCCTATTGCGGCGAGCGCGAGGCGACGATGTCCCTTAAGTCTGGTATGGAATTTAAGGGCAACCCCCTACGCCAAAAAAACGGCGTGGGGTCCCCCCAAAATCCATACCAGACCCCTATCCGAGCACGCAGCCTGGCCGTTCAGGAAAGGGGGTGGGGACGAGCGAGTGCCCCCCCTCCTGAACCGTACCAGGCCGCATGCCCTCAACATGGGGGGGGGTGGGTGCTTTGGGGGAGGGGGGGCGCCCTGCGGGCCCCCCACCCCAAAGCACCTTGTCCCCATGTTGATGAGGACAAGGGCCTCTTCCCGACAACCCTGGCCGTTGGTTGTCGGGGTCTGCGGGCGGGGGGGCTTATCGGAATCCAGGGCCCCCTTTAATAAGGGGGCCCCCAGATCCCGGCCCCCCACCCTATGTGAATGAGTATGGGGTACATGGTACCCCTACCCATTCACCTAGGGAAAAAGTGTAAAAAAAAAACAAAAAACAAACACACTACTTCCGACTTCGTCGCTCTCTCCGGCCTCTTCTCCCGCTCTCCGGCCTCTTCTCCCGCTCTCTGGCCTCTTCTCCCGCTCTCTGGCCTCTTCTCCCGGTGTTCGACCTCTTCTCCCGGTTCCTCCGATATCTTCTGCCGCTCTTTTGCTAGCGGTGGCCTGGACTTCTGCATCGTCTTCTTCCCTCTTCTCTTCTTCCGATGTTGACACGACGCTCTCTCCCGCTGTAATGGTGCGCGATGACTTATATAGGTGTTGACCCCGCCCCCTTATAACGTCATCCCTGGGCATGCTGGGCATGTGACATCATAAGGGGCGTGGTCAACATCACCCGGTGACCACGCCCCCTTATGACGTCACAGTCACAGTCCCAGCATGCCCAAGGACTGTGACGTTATAAGGGAGCGGGGTTTACCGCCTATATAAGTCATCGCGCACCGCTCACACACCATTACAGCGGGAGAGAGCATCGTGTCAACATCGGAAGAAGAGAAGAGGGAAGAAGACGATGCAGAAGTCCAGGCCACCGCTAGCAAAAGAGCGGCAGAAGATATCGGAGGAACCGGGAGAAGAGGCCGGAGAGAGCGACGAAGTTGGAAGTAGTGTGGTGTTTTTTTTTTTTTTTTTTGTTTGTTTTTTTTTTGACACTTTTTTTCCCTAGGTGAACGGGTAGGGGTACCATCATTCACATAGGGTGGGGGGCCAGGATCTGGGGGCCCCCTTATTAAAGGGGGCTCCCGGATTCCAATAAGCCCTCCCGCCCGCAGACCCCGACAACCAACGGCCAGGGTTGTCGGGAAGAGGCCCTTGTCCTCATCAACATGGGGACAAGGTGCTTTGGGGTGGGGGGCCCGCAGGGCGCCCCCCCTCCCCCAAAGCACCCACCCCCCCATGTTGAGGGCATGCGGCCTGGTGCGGTTCAGGAGGGGGGCGCTCGCTCGTCCCCACCCCCTTTCCTGACCGGCCAGGCTGCGTGCTCAGATAGGGGTCTGGTATGGATTTTGGGGGGACCCCACGCCGTTTTTTTGGCGTAGGGGGTTCCCCTTAAATTCCATACCAGACTTAAGGGACATCGTCGCCTCGCGCTCGCCGCAATAGGGAAATTTGTTTTTCCTATTGCAGCGAGCGTGAGATGCAGTACCCTGCCCTTGCATTGTATCTAGTCCGTCAGACCAGCATACAGACGAACGTTTGGAAAATCCGCCCGTATGTACACGGCATTAGAAACCCTTGAATTCAGTGTGACACTCCAGCTAATTTTTTTGGCATGCTAAGATTGTTAAAGTGTTATTAAACCCACATCATAAAAACCTACTAATAAATGCTGTATTATATGCTGTTCATACTCACTCAGTCACTATAAGGTTTATTTTCCGTATTATCCAAAAAAAAAAAACAGGTTAATCTTGCTGCATTCCCCCCCTCCCCCAAAGCACCCCCCCCCCCATATTGAGGGCATGCAGCCTGGTACAGTTCAGGAGGTGGGCTGCTCGCTCATCCCCCACCACCCTTTCTTGACCGGCCGGTATGCGTGCTCGGATAGGGGTCTGGTATGGATTTTGGGGGGACCCCACGCCGTGTTTTTCGGCGTAGGGGTTTCCCTTAAAATCCATACCAGACCTAAGGGCCTGGTATGCCCCGTGACGGGGCTGGCAAGGTGTTAATCTCGCCGATAAAAGCGGCGAGATTGAGTTCCTTTTCTAGTCCTGTCGTACCCGAGTCACGTTCAAAATGAACGGACTTGTTCGTGTGTGGGCAAGTCCGTTCATTTGGAAAGTCCGCCGTAACTTCGTCGGGAAATAGGTCCGCCGGAAAGCCCGGTCATGTGTAGGCAAGGCCGTCCGTAGTCCGGTCGTGTGTAGGCAAGTCCGTTTGTAAAAAAGTCCGGCGGAAGTCTGTCAAAAGTCCGTCGGACCAGTCCGGTCGAAAAATCAGATCGTGTGTACGTTGCATAAAACATAAACCAGTGTGCCATTTTCTAACCCTCATTAAATATTTATAAAAATCGTTAAGACAGAATACAGAGTGAATTGGAGTGAAGTTTTCAGCACTGAAATTCTATATACTGTCCCTGCTGCTCGCCATTACTATTTGTGCTATGTGATTGTGGTCACATGGATGGCAATGTATACCCCACTGGCACCATTACAGTTACACATGCAAATTACGTAGCTCTTTTACATTTTTCCTGCTCTACCGCTATTAAATAAGGTAATAGAGTATTTCGCAAAAGTGAGTACACTCCTCACATTTTTGTAAATATTTTATTATATCTTTTCATTTGACAACACTGAACAGATGACACTTTGCTGCAATGTAAAGTAGTGAGTGTACAGCTTGTATAACTTTGATGTCCCCTCAAAATAACTCAACACACAGCCAATAATGTCTAAACCACTGGCAATAAAAGTGAATACACCTCTAAGTGAAAATGTCCAAATTGGGCCCAATTAGCCATTTTCCCTACCACCGTGTCTTGTGACTCATTAGTGTTACAAGGTCTCAGGTGTGAATGGGGAGCAGGTGTGTTAAATTTGGTGTTATCGTTCTCACTCACTCATACTGGTCACTGGAAGCTCAACATGGCACCTCATGGCAAAGAACTCTCTGAGATCTGAAAAAAAGGATTGTTGCTCTACATAAAGATGGCCTAGGCTATAAGAAGATTGGCAAGACCCTGAAACTGAGCTGCAGCACGGTGGCCAAGACCATACAGCAGTTTAACTGGACAGGTTCCATGCAGAATAGGCCTCGCCATGGTCGACCAAAGAAGTTGAGTGCACATGCTCAGCGTCATATCCAGAGGTTGTCTTTGAGAAATAGACTTTTGAGTGCTGCCAGCATTGCTGCAGAGGTTAAAGGGGTCTGAGCCTGTCAGTGCTCAGACCATACGCCACACGCTGCATCAAATTGGTCTGCATGGCTGTCATCCCAGAAGGAAGCCTTTTTTAAAGATGATGCACAAGAAAGCCCCCAAACAGTTTGCTGAAGACAAGCAGACTAAGGACATGGATTACTGGAACCATGTCCTGTAGTCTGATGAGACCAAGATAAACGTATTTGGTTCATATGGTGTCAAGCGTGTGTGGTGGCAACCAGATGAGGAGTACAAAGACAAGTGTGTCTTTCCTACAGTCAAGCATGGTGGTGGGAGTGTCATGGTCTGGGGCTGCATGAGAGCTGCCGGCACTGGGAAGCTACAGTTCATTGAGGGAACCATGAAGCCAACATGTACTGTGACATAATGAAACAGAGCATGATCCCCTCCCTTCGTAGTCTGGGCCGCAGGGCAGTATTTCAACATAACTACCCCAAACACACCTCCAAGACGACCACTGCCTTGCTAAAGAAGCTGAGGGTAAAGGTGATGGACTGGCCAAGCATGTCTCTAGACCTAAACCCTATTGAGCATCCGTGGGGCATCCTCAAACAGTGTAGCCCTGGGCTGCATTGCAGCGTGAATGGGACACTCAGGAAACAATTGTTTTCTGTGTGTGCTTGCGGTGACAGGCGTTTTTTACAATGCATGTGTGAATTAGCCATTACACTTACCCAGTGAACTGACTGGCCTCAGGTAATACACAGATACAAAACCTTCTATACAATTTGTACCTGTTTATCTGTAGCCTCTACATCAAATTAAAGTGAGGAAAAAGACCGCTGCTCACAGGTTATACAATCGGTAACACTCCAAGGTTGCTTCTGTGAGGTGGGGGTGCACGGCCTGCCACTGCAGCAGAAATCATGGAACAGAGAAACTTCGGATCGGCAGCACACCCACACAGGAAGTAAAGTTGAAAGTCTTTATTGAAGCATAAATGTAATAAAAACACTGGATGGGTACAGGCAGGGGAAATGCAGGTAGGTTGACGCGTTTCACACTTTAGAAGTGCTTTGTCAAAATTTAAAGTGGTTGTAAACCCATAATAAAAAAAAAACAAAAAAAACTGCCAGACAAAAGGCATAATGAGCTAGTGTGCATCGCATACTAGCTCATTATTAAATACTTACCTTAGATCGAACCTGTTGCAGTGGTCCCCGTACACTGCTGTGACCAGCAACATGTCTCCTGGGGTTATTTCCGGTTCTGGTGCTGTGATTGGCCGGAGCCGCGATGACATCACTCCCGCACTTGTGCGTGGGTGTTGCTTGTCACAGCACAAGCCCTTTAGAAATGGCACGATCGAGCCGTTTCTTCAGTGTGCATGCACCAATGACGTTGGCGCAAGCGTATATGGTAAATATCTTTACAGCATATTCTTGTGCAGTATATTTACAGTACGTACAGGTAATCCTTATTATTGGCTTACCTGTATGTACAAGTGGTGTAACAGGGTTTACAACAACTTTAAAGTGCACTATACAGCTTTCTGAGCTTCCAGAAAACAAGGACGGGCAGCTGATGTTTTACTCTGCAGAGCTCAGTGAGAAGAGCTCTGAGAGCTGATTGGAGGGAAGGAACAGACCACCCTCACACCACACACAAGAACTAAGCTGAGGCTGTCAATTACAGGCTGTGTGCTAAGGAATAAGGCAGCAAAGAGAAATGACACTTAGCGCTCTGGTTTCAGACAAGTACACACTATAGAGGGACATGCTTTGTTCATATTTCATGTCTGAGGTTTACAACCACTTTAAACTCATCCAGGGAGCAGACCCTACCTGCTGATTACTGCTAATCTTCATATTTGCTGCCATGCTTGCCAACTAACTCTTCTTTTTTTTCTGATTGGCCCTAAACCTGATCCTATAAAAATGCGTGTGTGTGTGTGTGTGTGTGTGTGTGTGTGTGTGTGTGTGTTATTGAATGAATGCAGCTACCTAACACTAATCTTCTTCTCCTTTTTTTTTTTTTTTTTTTTTTTACTAGCTGTTAGCTCAGGTCAAGCAAGACTTACGAGACAGAGAAAGTACAATCAAGGAGAAAATCCAGTTCTTGAACAGTGAAATCGAAAATAACAAGGAATTTGAGAAGAAGATAGACATTGTGGAAAGAAAAGCAGTCAGACTGAGACAGGACTATCAAGAGCAAGAGGCAGTGCGGAACAATCTGCAAGATGAGGTAACATCAGAAATAGACAGAGATAAAACATATGGAAATGGCTTACAAACAGCAGATGTGATATTGTTGGGAGTTTCTATATAGCAACAGAAATTCACCTTGTTTTTGAACGTTATCTGATACCTGTAATTCAGTGGACTACTGCTAGCTGTGAAAACACTTTAATGTTAGTGACCTGACTACCAGAAATCCATTATTTTGAGGATCATAGATGTACCAACATGTTTGCAGAATCTATAGGCAGGGTGCTCAGTGAATCAAGCTGGCCATACATGCAGAGATTTTTCCTTAGTTCACCCCCAAAAGATTCCTCTATCCATGCTAACAATGTAGATGGATGAATCTCTCATGCCATATATTGTATTCTGAAAGATGGTGCCCATGGCTGTCAGAATATCTGAACAGTGATTGCAGCTGATTGGCTTCAGTCACTTATTTGCCAAAAGTTTTCTGCCCAGATCCCTCAAGCTTCAAATCAAAGTCTGCCAAGCCAGGTGGTGTTAGTAAGGCCGACCATAAATCAAATTTTCATCCAATTCAGCAGGAAATGGCTGAAATTCAATCCGCGTATGGCCAGCTTAAAGGCTAAGTTCACCTTCTTCATTAAATATCCTATACAGTCAAGGGGCCCTAGTAGATATTAGAAAACTGTACACTTTTGTAAAACGTTCATTCATTTTATTGTCATTTCTGTAGGCCATTTAGGTCCCCTGGAAGCTTGAATGAAAAACTCCCATTCGCACAGCCTGACACGTTTCTTGAATGTCTAAAGCCATTGTTTTTTTCTGTAATGCTGAGTGAGCATCCAGTAGTTTTCACATCACAGCTACAAAGAAGGATGTGGGGATTGTTAACTGGAAGTTTTCTGACCTGGCTTCTCGAGGACACCCAAATGGCCTACAGCAATGGTTTCCAAACTACAGCCCTTTGCTTGCTTTTATCTGGCTCTTGGGGCACTATTTCATCTACCGATGCCAACAATGGGAAGTAATCCCCCCCCCGACATCAACAATGGTGCACAATTCCTCCTATTGACACAAACAATGGGACACAATTTCTCCCAATGACAACAACTGGGCCTGCTAACACCAGTGAAGGGGCACAGTTCCTCCCAATGATTTATTGACACCAACAAATAGACCCAACAACACCAATGATGGAGCACAATTCCTGCCATTGACATCAACAGTTTGGCCCACTGACACCAATGATGGGAAACAATTCCTCCCAATGACCCCAACAATTGGGCCCAATGATAGGGCATAATTCCTCCCACCAAAGACGGGGCATTGTTTTTTCCGGCTGATGTCAGGACCTTTTCTACTCCCAATGGCCACAGTCCGTCCCCCCTAAAGTCTGAAGAACAGTAAACTGGCCCCTTGTTTAGAAAGTTTGGAGACCCCTGGCTTACAGGAATGACAATACAATTGATGGGCATTTTACAAAGCTCATCAGTATTTTAGGATCTACTGGAGCCCCTTGACTGCATAGGCTATTTTCTAGAAAAAGGTGAACTTAGCCTTTAGGGCCTGCAACGTATTTGCACAGGAATGCAGAGGGGTATTTGAAGTTGCAGCCCTTGTTTGAAGGGCTGCCACATATTCATATTGAACTAGATAGGTATCTGTGGCAGCATATCCCCTATAGTCGGTACAACTCAGATTTTAGACAAGGTTTGTGACTTCAGACAACCCTCAAACAATCCTCAGTTCCCATGTGGAACATACATTTCTCACTGTATAGTATGCCATTTAAGTCTTTCTTTCAAAGATCATTTGAAGATTGCCCACTTGGCAAAAAACAGCTACTGCCTTTTCTGCCTTAAACTGGCCATATACTGGTTAGAATTAGAAATTAACGTTCGTCCAAAAAATGTCAGCAGTACTTTTGATAATGTCATCAGAGACTTGACGAATGTTGTTCAAAAGTACTTCAAAGTTTTGTTTGCTTTTAAGAACTGATTTTGATATGAATGGAATTTTCCTCATTAAAAATCACATGCACTGTTGGAAATTAGTTTGGTCGAGAAAAATTTTTCTTCCTGCCCCTTCAAATGTTTTTGTCACATTTGAAAACGAACACTGATTTGACCCCATTAATCATTAGAAAATCTGAATGTTCCGAAATATTTTTAAAATTTTTTTTCAAACACTTTATTCATTTAAAAAAAAAAAATCTTTACAAAAAATATACATTAAGGAACAAATATATTAGACATTCAAAAAGAGGGAGTACAGTATCTATAACACAGTTTTACCTCCAATATCAAATATGAATCACTGGATAATATATATTATATTGATAAATAAAAACAGAACATATTTGTTGATAATTTTCATTATCCTGATTTTTTTTTTTTTCCTAACTCCATCTCTCTATAACCCATCCCCCAAACTCAGGCAATCCACAAAACTCCTGTATACATTACATTTACCAATAATTCCATCTCACCCTTTAAACTCTCTCTTAGTATATAAATGTTTTTCACAAATAGACAGCATTTCAGAGATGTAAAGAACACAACTCATATTCTAGGTTTATGAAAATTTTCCAACAAATTTGTACTAGTGTAAGGTCAGCTTTAGTCAATTTAGTGCTGGATAACTGAGCTGAATAGTAGGGTTGGAAGGTAATTCCAAAACGTTTAAAGTGGTTGTAAAGGATAAACTTTTTAAATTAAAATCTCTTCTTTTCTGTGTGCACCATAGGATGCCGCTTCCTATGGGGGCACACCTGCGGGCTCGCTCCCACCCCCTGCTCCGTCCTCACAGGATTTGATTGGCAGCAGCAGGAGCCAATGGCTCCCACTGCTGTCTCTGTGCCTGTGAGAGCGGGAAGAGAACCAGCGCTGCTGCAGATGGGCACAACTTATACATACATGATAAAGAACTTGGGTAAGTATTTAAGGTTAGGGGCAATACTAGGAAATGCTTTTGCCTTTACAACCACTTTAAACTTGTAAGAGTGCCTATGTACTCAATGATTTATTATTCCTTCAGTAATTACACCACTGAGATTTTTTAGCTGCATGTCCCATTCCCTTGATTAAGGGAGAATACGGTTTTCTGTTTAGCAGAATTTAGGGGAGGGGCTTGACTACAGAATGCAGTGAAAGGGGCCACAGATGTAGGAATGCTATAGGGTTTCTGTATGCCTATAAACAATAATAGCCAAATGTATTGGAACACATGTAATATGTATTGGTATATAGTACATCTACCCAATATTTAATTATTTGTACTGGGTGGAGCTGCCCTTTAAAAAAAAAACTTGATCACTGTTGATCACATCATTCAAACTTGTTGTGTTTTTTTGGGGTTTTTTTTGCGATCTGCCACATATAACGGCTTTAACTTTCTTCTTAACAGCTGGATACTCTGAAAGGGACTGTTGATAGAACAGCCACTGAATTAGAAATAATAAGAGTTCAAGTCAACAATCTTAGGAAAGAAATAAAAAATAAAGAAGAAAGGTCAGTACTGAATTTTTATAATGTGCCTGCTTTTGCTATACCGTAATCCTATACTTTCTTATATACATGATCATTTAAAAGTGTAATGTGACTTTACATCTAAATGTGTTTATTTTTAGGTTGGATCTGTCAAAAGAATATAATAAAGGCCTAACTGAAAAGCTGAAGGTCGTCACTGAGTCTGCTATGAGTATAGAGGAAAGGGCACAGCGTATGGAGGAGCTGCTGAAAGAACAAGAGAAAACGGTGAAGGTAAGGCTCCCCGGCATATTCATTAGTGCAGTACAAAGATTAGAGGTGTGCAGTAGCCCATTGCAACCAACCTCGTTTAGAGATTTCAGAACAATGATAGATGCTTGGTGCATGTTACGATACGTGTGTACATGTGTTTGCCAGTAAACTGTTTCCAGCTCACATGCAGCTTTACAGCCTTTACCTGGGACACAAATGCATTAGAGAAACATGTACCTTACCAGGCTGAGAAAGAAAACCACATCCCTCAAGAAGTCTTAATGCTTATCGTGCTCTTTCTGAAATCAAACCCATGTCCCTTGTTCTACAGTGGCAATGCCAATATAAAGCTACTATGCTGAAAAGGAAGCGTAACAAACAATAATAGCAAACTGGAGTCAGAAGACTTAATTTTCTGGGCACTACTATACAAAAAAGTCTTGAAGAGTCTTATCTTAATATTGGCATGGCTTAGAGGACACCTCCTGCATACCAGCATATTTGCTGGCCAGCAGTCAGTAACCCGCTATAATGATAGTGCTAGTGCGTAAGAAGCTTTGCTAGTAGGACTAGGTATGTACAGCAGGAAGGTTTCACAAAGTAATACTGACCTGTAAGCTTGCTTTTTTTTTTTTTTTTTCATAGAAAGTTTTTATTTAACAAATGCACATAAACAATAGTGGAAACAGACAGCAGTTTCCAACAAATGCAACCAAGTGATTAGTAATAGAAAACATGCACAGTATGACCATTCTTACATGCAAAAGAGACCAAATATGTATCGTGATGGAAGGTGCTATCTTCCTGTACTAGAGACATGAACCAGAAGTGCTGAGGTGTGTGTGTGTGTTTACAACAATCGGTGTAACACCACGTTAAGTGGGGCAAGACCAGGGGTACTCAACCATGTGCCCCAAAGCTTGTCAAATTTAGTTAAGCATTAACGATATTGGTGTAAGCATGCTTTAACACTAAGATTTTTTTTTTTTTTTAATATGTCTGTAGTGGGCTTGGGACCTGGACTGGTAGGCACTTGCTGTAGCACCCTATGCAGTGTTGCCAACCTCTCACAGCATTTTTCCTGACAAAATATGGAAAATTTACTGACGGAACACATTTTTTATTGGCAACCAGAAAAATGACAGGACTGCTATTAAAAACTAAGACAATTGATATTTAAAAAGGTTGTAAACCTCTATAAAAAAAAAAATCCTTAAAAAAAAAAAACCTGCAAGACAATGGCATAATGACCCAGTATGCATTATCACATACTAGCTCATTATGAAATACTGATCTTAAAACAAAGCTGTTGCAGCTGTCCCCACACACCGCTGTCACAGCCGACATCTTTGCCGGGGATTCTTCCGGGTTTGCAGGCTCCAGCTCTGTGATTGGCATGCGGGCGAGGGCCGCCGTTCACTGCACACGTGGGCCGCTGTTTTAGAGCGCATGCGCCAGTGATGTCACTGGCTGCATGCACTGGAAATATCTCCAAAAGTGTTAGGAGATATTTTCAATACCTATAGGTTATCCTTATATAAGGTTAGCCTTATTATAGGCATACCTATAGGTAAAAGTTTGCAGAGGAAGTTTACTTCCTCTTAAAGCATAATATGGAAATACTGACAATACCCATATCAAGTAATTTGCCTGGTTTACACTTAAAAAGTCAGCACAGCACCACAAATTATCAGCCCCTGATATTTACAGACAGTTGTAAAAATCACTGATATTTACAAACTGTCCGTAAATTTACTGAAGGTTGGCAGCCCTGACCCGGGGCAGCATGATTGTTTCTATGCTTAAGGGGAACCTATGATGGGTTTGGGCAATTATATTTATTTGTTATAGTTTGTATGTTTTTATACTGATGTTTTATATTTGACTTCTTATATAAAATAATATAGCCATGACACACTGTTTTTTATATTTGACTATTTATATAAAATAATATAGCCATGACCCATGATTCACTATAGACTTTTTAAAGTGAGGACCCAGGAGAATCTGCTTCTTTCTGATTAAATCTTCGGTTCCTACAGTAAATCTCTGTAAGAAATAAAAGTTATGGCACACGTTGATATATGCATTTGTCAATACTGACACTTTATTGGTATATACTCTCTTTTCTGGAGGACACATTCATACTGTGCATCCAGAGGCTAATTTATACGTGGGTAGACTGCATTTTATACAGAATATTATAGGTAAGGGTCAGCAACTCACTGCAGCTAATCTAATTTAATTTTCATCAGTACAGCAAAGGATTATTGCTGATAGATTGCTATAGGGGGGTTTTGAACATTTGCCTTTTAAAACCAGTTTGAAATTGATGACTGAGGTCAAAGTTGTCTACGTAAATGTATTCTGTTACCATTAGTTCATACCATGCATGTGTACCAGAATAAATAAATAAACTGAGCAATAAATATTAAATACAATCAGTGATAGAATTATACCATTTCCAGTAAAGCAGACTGCAAAGAAATGGAAATGTCTTTTGTTCAGATACTGTGCAAAATGACCACTTTAATCTTGCCATTTGTACCCACAGAATCTTGAAGCTCAGCTAAAACAAATAAGAGAGCAGCATTTCAAGAAATCGCAGGAGCTGCACGAATACAAGACAAAAGAAAAGCACATGATATCAGAAATTAGTGGAAGTCAGGTCTCGCTGAGAAACCTTAATAGTCAACTGCAAAAACTTGACCTACATGCTTTAAAGCAACAGGGGATCATTTACAATCAGGTACAAAAACCACGCTGGCTTTCAACCATTAAATCCCTTAAATGCCACTGCTGTGTGATTAGAGAAAGCTAACCACATGCAGGACATTTTTCATAATTGAAATATTTTCAAATATAGAAAGGCAGCTTGGAAAAAAGCCTAATAATAAACAAGCATGTGAAAAGACAATGTGGGTATGTAACATTTACCATAAAGTATTTAAGTTTATAATTGCATTATAATGCATGCATGATTTATAATGTGTTATTTAAAAAATACATACGTTTAAATGATCATTCTTTGAATTTCCTGAAAATCACATTTTAAAGATATGTATAGGTAGTAGGTGCCCTTTGAGCGGTATTAAAGGTGTAAAATATCAGTTGATGTTGACTTGAGTATGTCTGTATATGTTTAGAGATAACTAGTAGAATTTTTGTAATGCTTTTGCACCCTATAATGCCCCATTTTCTCTATTCTTTGGACTGCTGTTATAGCCTCAAGGGGGCAGCCCTCCAGTTTTCTATATGCCTATTTTCTATTTCTGCTGTATATTGCCCCGTACACACGAACGGATTTTCCGACAACAAATGTTGGATGTGAGCTTGTTCGCTGAAAGTCCGATCGTGTGTATGCTCCATCGAACATTTGTTGTCGGACTTTCCGCCAACAAATGTTGGCTAGCAGGTTCTCAAATTTTCCGCCAACAAAAATTTATTGTCGGAATTTCCGATCGTGTGTACACAAGTCTGACGCACAAAAGTTCACGCATGCTCGGAATCAAGCAGAAGGAGCCGCACTGGCTATTGAACTTCCTTTTTCTCGGCTCGTCGTACATCTTGTACATCACTACGTTTGTAAATTGTTGGCCAACATTTGTGTGACCGTGTGTATGCAAGACAAGTTAGAGCCAACAACCTTCAAACAAAATTCCATGGTTTTGTTGTCGGAAAGTCCGATCGTGTGTACGGGGCATATGACAATAAAACCCTAGGTTGCTTTTTGCTAACTTGTGTCCCTAAATGGACTTTGAGAAAATCATTTTATAACGAGTACAAAAACCCAACATTTTGGTTTACTTTATGGACCTTGTCCATCACATAGCAATTCAGTTTCATACTTTTTTTACATTCTCATACAGAAGCCTTTGTTTGTACTTTAAATAGTTTTTAGGTGTGTATTGACATGTTTCTGCATGTAAAGATGGACAAAAAGTAGCCCAGCCTGTAACCAGTAATATGAATTGTCACACATATTGCACCTAACTCTTCCTAGTACTGTGTGTGTCTATGTGGGATTTTTTAAGCACGTGTGTTTATTATTTTGTACAGGAGTTCCAAATTCAGCAGTTAGAGCGCAGGCTATCACGTTTAAAAGGTGAAGTCAACACAGATGAGAAACACGCCTTGGAGACAAAAGTAGCTGCACTTACAAAATCATTAGACGAACGCAAAGCCTCTCTTATTATTTTGAACACCCAACACAAAAAGCTTCAGGTATGCAAATGTTACAGAAAGTACTAGTATTTTTTTTAAATAGCATAAAGGTGAAACTTTATATGTGAATGTTCAGTGTGGTATCCCATTACAAGATTCCAGCCTTTTAGATATTTTTCTATTGCAGTACTGTCAACCCCCCCCCCCTTTTTTTAAATGGGAGCAGCAGCTCTCTTGGCGTTCTCTCTCCTCATTGGACAGAGAGGCAGGACACATTGATTCCTGCTGCTGTCTATCACAGCCAGTGAGAGAGAGGGGACAGGGCCGAGCCGGCTCTGTCAATGAACACACACAGGTGGTTCAGGAGCAAGCACGCATGGGTGCCCCCATAGCTAGCGGCTTTGTTTGGGGGCACATAGCGGGGGGGGGGGGCAGGAGCACAAGAAGGGGATCTTAGAGAAGGAGGATTTTGCAAAACCATTGCACAGAGCAGGTAAGTATGACATGTTTGTTACCTTTTAACCAGTTCTGGACCCCCTTTCGCACATTTACTGTGGCAAGGTAGCCCAGCTGCCTGAAACAATGTACCTGTACGTTGTTTCGTGCAGCGGCCACCGGGGGGCACGTGTATGCCATCAGAGGTGCGATCGCTCACTGATTGGATAGCGGGGAGCCAATCAGCAGGTCTGGCAGACCTGATGTCCGCCGGCCACCCGCAATCGTTCCCGGGAGAGGCAGAACTGTGATCTGCCTATGTAAAAAAAAAAAAGGCAGATCGCCGTTATGACAGGGGAGAAGATGGAGATCTTCTGTTCCTGCTAAGCAGGAACACCAATCTCTGTCTTCAGCCAGTCAGACCATCCTCCACACAGTTAGCAAGCACCCCCTAGGGACACACTTAACCCTTTGATCGTCCCTGGTGTTAACCCCTTCCCTGCCAGTGTTATTAGTACAGTAACAGTGCATTTTTTTTAGCACTGGTCACTGTATTAGTGGTCACTGTATTAGTCAAAAAAGTGTTAAAGTGTTTTGTGCAAACCAATCAATATACACTTATTGGGATTTTTTTTTTTTTACCAAAAATATGTAGCAGAATACATATTGGTCTAAATTGATGAAGAAATTAGATTTTTTTAATTTTTTTATTGGATGTGTTTTATAGCAGAAAGTAAAAAAATGTAGTTTTTTTTTTTTCAAAATTGTCGCTCTCTTTTTTTGTTTATAGCGCAAAAAATAAAAACTGCAGAAGTGATCAAATACCACCAAAAGAAAGCTCTATTTGTGGGAGAAAAAAAAAAACAATTTTATGTGGGTACAGCATCGCAGGACTGCGCAATTGTCAGTTAATGTAACGCATTGCCGTATTGCAAAAAATGGCCTGGTCATTAAGGGGGTAAAACACTCTGGGGCTGAATTGGTTAAAATATAATATTCTTGCCTTTTACAATCACTTTAAAATCAAGGTATGCTGTAAATAAGAACTGTTACAGTTAAGCTGGATACACACTATACAACTTTTGTTGTTCGATTTCCTTTAGATTTACCTTCAACTATGTAGTGCAAGGGCCTGCCTGATTGCATACAAATTGAAAGTGTTTAGGTTTGACCTCATATTATATGGTTTTGGTAAATCTAAATGAAAAAACCTAAAGAAAATTGTATAGTGTGTATCCAGCTTTACTAGTGTGCTTATGTCAGCTCTCAACCAAACTGTCTAAGGCTGGTGTCATAGCTGATCATATTTGCATCACCATGGGAACTGAAGATCAAACACACTAAGATGGCAGCTTCCTTGTCTGCAAAGGATACAAGGGTTTAGGTCCCTTTTTTAAATTCATTGTTTCTTATATATTTGAGTGACCTTCAAGCCAGCCAGCCATGTCGGGAAGAAAAGTCTATGGAGCAGGTTAGAAAAGTCATCCTGATAGCTGTTGTTTCTCCCTAATACACAGGTGCTGTCTTCTTGGTCTGTGCTCCAAGTAGCAAAATATTAATAACAGAGTCAAGAGAATTGTCGATTTACTAATGTTTTTATTCTAATGAATATTTGTACAGATCTGTTTGATTTATGGGAATCACTCTATCCAGGAATATAGGCAATTGCAGTTCAATTTGCATATTATATGCAGATTAGACAAATCTGCACACACAAGGTACAAAAAATGCAAGAAACTGATTCAGTTATCACTACGTACAAGTACATAGAGCGCTTTGGAATTCACTGCCAGTAGTGTGACCGAAAGGTACATGTATCATGTTTGACAATTGACCACCTTCTGCAGTCTGCAGGAAGCTTTTGTAATGTATTACTATGACTGAGTAATATTTGTTTGTTCTTTGCCTGACTATATTATCTGTTCTTTATAGGGTGATGTACGGTACATTAAAAGGGAGCTGGAAAAAACTGGCCAAGAGAAAGGAGATCTGATTAGTAAAATGGAGGAACTTAAGCTGTTCAACACCATGTCTGATAAAACACTGAAGAAGTTCCGAACATCAAAACAGGTAATTAACATCTAGTATTGTTAAGAAGCCTATGGGCTATGACAAACCACATGCGCGCGAAATGCGTTGTTACGGCAACAGACAAGCCTATGTTCCATGCTGGTTCCTGGGTCTCTTCCTCCTTCACACTTCCAGCAACAATCATCCGTCATCCGCACGAGCCCGTTCTATCTAAGGCTCAGTTCCCCTGGCTTCCGGCTCCGAGCTCTGGTTGTTCGGTCAGCTGATCTGTCCCTCACATGACCAGCGTCAGCAAGGCAATACCAACAGGCTTCCACTGGGCTATTAGCGGTCGCATACCATCCCGCGGTCCGCGACAACTCCAGCATTATGCCAGCCCACATTTCCACCTCCGGCTAGTGGACCTCATCCTCCTCCGGATACCATCTTGTATAGCATGGACATTGGCACCCCCCATGCTCCACCGCCAGCATTCCTGGATGTCGTTAACTCCTCATTGCCCCGGTGACCTCCAGTGGTATTGTAGGCTCTTTTTATTACAGCTCCATCACAAGCTTTTAATGTGTATTGAGAAAATAAACCTTGTCTTCTTTTCTGGTCCCATTAACTTGGTATCTACCCTCACAATTAAGATATTGAGCGCTGACCACCCTCCATTTCTCTGCATGCTACATTTCCAGAAGTCTTTTGGTCAGCTGCACTGGGTCTAGCCAAGTATCTATTATTTGATCTAATCCTGATGACATGATCCACGGTTTAAAGTTTGAAGACTCTTCTTTTTTTTTTTTTTTTTGTTTCTTTATTTAATGCTGTTACTACATCCACATATCATGTGCCGCTCAGTCTCATCTGAAATGTATGTATGGTTGGAGATAAATGGGGGAACAAATTACTGTCTTTTTTTTATGTCCTTTTAAAAACTACATGTAAAAGTGGTAAGTTTAACCACTTCACACCCTGAGGGCATCCCCATACATCCTCAGGTAAAAGTGGTTATATCAAGGTCATGGCTGAAACTGCAGATGCTTTTGCGTGTGGAGTTTAATAGACCCCAGATCTCTCAGTAAAGAGTACCTGTCACTGCCCATGCTATCACAAGGATGTTGTTCATCCCTTGTAACAGGAGTAAAGTTGATCCAAAAAACAGGATCATGGCTGCAACTGCAGATGCTTTTGAGGGCGGAGCTTAATAGAACCCAGATCTCTCAGTAAAGAGTACCTGTTACTGCCCTTGCTATCACAAGGATGTCGTTCATCCCTTGTAACAGTAGTAAAGTTAAGGGGATTGTAAAGTCTCCAGGTTTTTCACCTTAATGCATATGCATTAGGGTGAAAACCTTCTATGCTGCAGCTGCTCCCAGAGCCCCCCCCCCCCCCTTTTTTTTTTTTTTTTTTTTTTTTTACCTGAGACCATCCATTCCAGCGATGAGCATGAGCCCAGTGACTCCAGTCGCTGTCTCCATCCTCATTGGATAGATTGATAGCGATAGTGACACGGGAGCAGGGGTGGGGCTGAGTCCTGCTGTCTGTGTCATTGGACGCAGTAGCAGGGCTCGTGAGCGTGCCCGCACAGGTGCCCCCATGGAATGTGGCTCTCCGCGAGGGCACCTGATGAAGGGGAGGAGCGCCGCCGGGGTACCCCAAAAGAGTAGGATTGGGGCTACTCTGTGCAAAACCCTTGCACAAAAGAGGTAAGCATAACAACATGTTTGTAAAGGTTTTTATTTTTTTAAATAACAATCACTTTAATCCCCAAAAAAATAAAGGGACATTGTTAAAAAGAAAAATTAGAATTTTTTTTTTTTTTAATAAATTTAAAAGCACCCCCATCCCCCTGTGTTCACGTGCTAATGCAAACGCATGCGTAGGCCCTGCACGCATATGTAACCGGTGATCTACCACATATGTGAAGTATTGTCGCAAACTTTAGAGTCAGAGCAATAACTCCACCAGACCTCCTATGTAACTCCAAACTGATAACCTGTAAAGGCTTTTCAGGCGTCACCTATGGATAATTTAATGTACTGTAGTTTGTCGCTATTCCTTGGGCATGCACAATTTTAAAGCAACACATATTTTCTTGTTACTCATCTTAACATCATCTTTTATATTTTACCCCAAAAAAAAAGTATTAGATTGTGATTGTGTTTGAGTGGACTAAAATTCCTCAAAGTGTATTTTTTCTCAAAAACTTGCTTGTTTTAAAAATGACTGCACAAATATCGAGCAACATCATAAATTGCAACAACCACCATTGTGTTCTCCAGGACCCCTGCTTTCAGAAAATATATATATGTATTTAGGTGTTCTTAGTAATTTCTTAACAAAAAAAATGCAGATTTTAACATGTATGTGAGAAATGTCACTGGGTGGCAAGTGGTTAATTTTAAATATTTTTTTTTTAGTATATTAATGGTAAAAATCCTTGCTTCTATTTCTAGTTTATAATTGCATACATATATTTGTGTGGGCACCTGTAATCTTTCATTAGACCCTCGGGTGTAATATGGTGAATGTGCTCTTATTGGAATATAGAACATAATCATTATCAAAAAGCCTTTCTCAGGTGGTTGTAAGATACATTCTGATAACAAATTGCTGTTCTTTTAGGATTTAATGGTTGAAGACAATATTCTGAAACTACAAATCAAGCGGTTAAAGGACATGTTGTACAGTAAAGCAGATGATGTTTTCTCACTGGAGAAGCGAAGGTTCCAGTTACAATCTGCGATGAAGGAGCGGACACAAGAAATTGCTGTGCACAAAGAAATGCTGAAATCTCAGATCAGACTTGAAGACCAGGAGCGGCAAAGTATATGGTAACTATACAATCAGATGTACAAGTATAGCAAAAATACAGTGCAAAAAAATGTTTACCTTAGACTGGTCATAGATAAGCAGATATCTCACTTTAAACCGCTGCCCGCCGTACGCCAAATTATGTCCTCGGCTTTGAGCGGGGATATCTGAGTGATGCCTGTAGCTACAGACATCATCCAGATATCGTCTTTTAGAGCTCTGCGCACCATAAGAATGATCATAGCGGCTGTTCCGCTGCTTGATCGTTCTTACGGGAGGCGAGAGGGGACGTCCCCTCCCGCCCCCCTCTGGTGCTTGTACTGACTCACCGCTACGATCGTTGAGTCGGTCACAAGATCTGCCAGCCCCGGATGTTTAGCATAGAGATTTCCGGCGGACCAGATGGTTGCCGGAGTCTCTATGATTTTTCAGAGGCCGGGCGTTATGACATCACGCCCGGCCTCTGTATTTAAAAAAAAAAAATGGCGCCGCTTCGGCTGGGAAGCGGTGATCATTTTGTTTTTTTGTTTTTTTTGTTTTTTTTTTTTTAATTTCAGGCTTCTAAGCCTAGAGGTGAGATGTGGGGTCTTATTGACCCCACATCTCACTGTAAAGAGCACCTGTCATTCTTATTCCTATTACAAGGGATGTTTACATTACTTGTAATAGAAACAAAAGTGATCAAAAAAAAATTCGAGGGAAAAAGTGTCAAGCTAAAATAAAAAAAAGTTAAATTAACAAAAAAAAAAAAAAAATAATTTTAAAGTGCCCCTGTCCCCGTGAGCTCGCAGAAGCGAATGCATATATAAGTCCCGCCCACATATGAAAACGATGTTCAAACCACACATGTGAGGTGTCGCCGTGAATGTTAGAGCGAGAGCAATAATTTTGGCCCTAGACCTCCTCTGTAACTCAAAACATTTAACCAGTAAAAAATTTTAAAGCATCGCATTTTTAAATAGCGAAGTTTGGCGCCATTCCACGAGCGTGTGCAATTTTGAAGCGTGACATGTTGGGTATCTAGTTACTCGGCGTAACTTCATCTTTCACAATATGGAAAAACATTGGGCTAACTTTCTTGTTTTGTTTTTTTTTAAAGCCCAAAACTGTTTTTTTGTTTTTTTTTTTTTTCCCCAAAAAAATGCATTCGAAAAATTCCTGCGCATATATCGTGCTAGATACAAAGTTGCAATGACTGCCATTGTATTCTCTAGGGTCTCTGCTAAAAAAAACCATATAAAATGTTTGGGGGTTCTATGTAATTTTCTAGCAAAAAAATTATGATTTTTACATGTAGGAGAGAAATGTCAGAATTGGCCTGGTAGGCAAGTAATTGGCAGTTGTACTTCTGCTCTTTCTGATACCATTATAGGATGATCTGCAATATTCCTTCTGATTAGACTGACCTGTAAGCGGGTAGCAATGTGAACAGACACTTAACCGTTATCTTTACTAATAAAATTGCCGCTTGATTAAAATGTATTAAAGCGGGGGTCCACCTATCTATCATTTTTTTTTTTTTTTTTGGAGTTCATTCACAAACTTTTCTTCTCATGATTATCTACTCACATGTTCTGTGTAATAAGTCCGCCTGTGTCCGATTTCGTTGTAAAGAATAACTTATAAAATTCACTGAAGGCAGTTTCCATCTTCATTGTGGGCATTTGAAGCCCACAAGCATGTATTTCCTGGATGCGGTGAATGCTGTGCTCCCAGCATTCACTGAGATGTTGTGATGATGCTGTTACACACTGCATGCTGGGAAGCCTGAGACTAGCTCCCAGGGGACTGTGGGAGGTCTGGGAGAGGCTAGAAACACGCCTACTCCCATGGGAGGAAAACCAGGAAGTGCTAAGAAGATAGAAAAAAAAAGGTAATTACGGCGATTTAAATTTTTTTACACAGCATGTCAGCATCTAGGCAAGGAAGAGAATGCATAGAGATAATGTTCAAAATTTGGGTGGAACCCCGCTTTAAGATACACCAGAATTATTAATTCATAATGGTTCCCTTTATAACTCACTGTTAATAAAGTAAAACGTTGTAATAGAAGAGAGAGAAGAAAAAAGCTGAAAAGTTAAGATCGGTCACAAATCTTAAATTCAGTAAAAAAAAATACATTAAAAAAAATCTAAAACTTGGAAGAAGTTAACATGAAATCCTATCCATATAAAATCCAACCAGCATTAACCCCTTCCCGCCGACCGTACGCAGATATGCGTACTCGGCTTTCCAGGGTTATACCGGGATGATGCCCGCAGCTGCAGGCATCATCCCGGTACCGTTGTTTACAGCGGGCGATCGGCTACCCGTGTATAACAACCGATGCGGCTAAAAACCGCTCGGCTGTTATACCGGAGGAGCGGGAGGGGACACCCCCCCCCTCCCGCCGCTGTTACCGGGCCTCCCGTGCGATCGGGAGGCCCGGTGCCTGTTCGGCTGCCTTTGGCGGCTGGGGGCGGGCTGGAACGAAGCTGCGAGCGGCTTCGTTCCAGCCTTCTTGTTGTAAACGCGGAAGCGACGTCATGACGTCACTTCCCGTTTACTCGGCTGCCAATGGCGCCGAATTTAAAAAAGTACACAGTATTCAGAATCGCCGTTTTCGGCAATCTGAATACTTTGAAGTGTAAAGGAGGGATGGGGGGTCTTTTAGACCCCCCATCCCTCCATAAAGAGTACCTGTCACCACCTATTACTGTCACAAGGGATGTTTACATTGCTTGTGACAGCAATAAAAGTAAAAAAAAAAAAAAAAAAAATTTTTAAACACAATTTATAAAGTACAAAAATAAATAAAATAAATAAAAAAAAAAAATTTTTTTTAAAGTGCCCCTGTCCCCGCGAGCTCGCGCAGCGAAGAAAACGCATACGGAAGTCGTGCCCGCATATGTAAACGGTGTTCAAACCACACATGAGGTATCGCCGCGATTGTCAGAGCGAGAGCAATAATTCTAGCCCTAGACCTCCTCTGTAGCTCAAACCTGGTAACCGTAACAAATTTTTAAAGCGTCGCCTATGGAAATTCATAGGTACCGTAGTTCGTCGCCATTCCACGAGTGCGTGCAATTATAAAGGGTGACATGTTTGGTATCTATTTACTCGGCGTAACATCATCTTTCACATTATACAAAAAAATTGGGGTAACTTTACTGTTTGGATTTTTTAAAATTCATGAAAGTTTCACTTTTCCAAAAATTTGCGTTTAAAACACCGCTGCACAAATACCGTGTGATAAAAAATATTGCAACAATCGCCATTTTATTCTCTAGATTCTCTGCTAAAAAAATATATATAATGTTTGGGGGTTCTAAGTAATTTTCTAGCACAAAATACGGATTTTAACTTGTAAACACCAAATTTCAAAAATAGGCTTAGTCATGAAAGGGATAAATCAGATAAAAGTTGTTTGGCAGCATGATCTGTTCACAGTAATTTGCTCTATGCTTTCTTACTAAGAACTACAATATAGTAATGACAGTCAGGTAAATTTACTATACGCATTGGGGTTGATTTGGAGCCAATTCACACCAGTGCATTTTAGCACAGCTGTAAAAGGCAGATCAATGGAAGGACATCTGAAAACAATAATCTCCAATGTGTCCTAATCACACCATAACGTTGCGTTGCTTTAAATTGCAAAATGTATCTCAACGGACTTCAAAATGCATGTCAATGGGCGTCGGTGAGCGTTAAAACGTGAGTAAAATGGATGGAAATGTACGTGTACGCCCTTACTAAAACTAGTAAGTGCAAGATCTGGTGCAGCTGTGCATGGTAGCCAATCAGCTTCTAACTTCAGCTTGTTCAGTTAAAGCCCAGTTCACACTGATGCGACATTTGCTCTGACATTGGAGCACTTTTCGCATGTGAGGGTGAGGGTTAGGGGTTAGAGTTAGGGTTTCCCCTTGAAGAACAAAGTTAGGACTCAGGGATTGGAATAGGGACCTCCTCCAAAGGTCAGCAGGCAGGTCCGCAGAGGTCAATAGTCAAGAGGCATGGCTGACCCACCCCCAAAGTGTTTCACCCACCCCAACTAAGTCAGGGAATGAACACGTCGGGTGAAGCGCATTTTGTAAAGTGAACATATACTTTTCAACGTGAATATTCACTTTCTAAATGAATAGCCTCTTTCCTTTAGTAAATTAACCCCATTGCTTCTATTGTTGATCTTGTAAGACAGGGGTTTCCAAACCTTTTAAAAAAAGGGCCAGTTTACTGTCCTTTGGATTTTAGGGGAGCCAGACTGTGGCTGTTGGGAGTAGAAACTGTCCTGTGGGTAAATAGTACCCCATCATTGGTATCAGTGGGAGGAATTGTGCCCCATCGTTGGTGTCATTGGGCTTCATTGATGGTGTCATTGGGAGGAATTATGCCCCATCATTGGAGTTATTGGGCCAAATTGTGCCCCTTCATTAGTCAGTGGGAGGAATTATGCCCCATTGTTGGTATCAGTGGTTGAAATAGTGCCCAAAGGGCCAGAAAAAAATGAGCAAAGGGCTGCAGTTTTGAGAACTAATAAGAAATGTTCTTATTGTGCTCTGCATAAAATATCAGTTGCTAATGGAATAGACAGGTGACTTCACTACCATGCACCCCATCTATACTGTATTACACCAATATTACCTTCTCAATTGCATCAAATTATTCTATACAGTATATCTCCAGGTTAACCACCTCAAATAAAAATATAAGGAAAAAAAGGGAAAAATTAAAAGAAAAAAAAATGAAAAAAATAAATCATGCTAATAAAAACCCAGAAAATATGGCGTAAAAGTCATGTTTGCTATCACAATGTTTCTGAAACTTAACAGGCCAAATATCAAAAATGTATATTTAATTTTGGATATAAACTATTGGGTTGCGTTCCTCTCCTGGAGGAGCTAATTTTAAGATTTCCCCCCACCATGGTTGGTTTTTAAGGCCTTTCCTTGGCTATAAGATCAACTGTTTGTCACAAATGGACCTCCAATACTTTGTATATTTTAGATTATGTCAAAACTATTAGAGGGGCGTGACAACAACATTTTTCTGTTGAATGATTGTTACAGTTGAACAGACCAGAGATTCTGAGCAGGAATATCTCATCACTGATGTCCTTGAGTGATATAAAAACAGCATTTGATTATTCTTGCTAGCAACTGTTCAAAACATCATTTTTGGTGTAAGTGGCTTTTAAAGTGAACCTGTGCCCAGATTATGCATACTAAAGTAATTACAGCAGTAAAACACTTTAAATCAAGTTCTCATTCATCTCTGTAAGCACTGAGATTAGAAACAAACTGAAATGGCTATAGGGCCGTTGTGATTTTGGAGGATCTTTGCGCATGAATAACTTCACAATAAAGGCAGCTAGAGGTGCCAGGGATGGCTTGTTTTAGAATCCTTTTACTGCTTGTTAAGAATATGTAAATCATTTAATGCCCATAGTCTGGGTACAGGTGCACTTTAAGGTCAAATATATTCTTTAGCTCACAGGTGTCAAACTGGCGGCCCTTCATCTGCTGCATAACTAAAAGTCCGATGAGGAATTGCAAGGCTGACAGTTATAAGCATGACACCCACAGGCAGAGGCATGATGGGGCTTGTAGTTCCGCAACAGCTGGAGGGCCGCCAGTTTGACGCCCCTGCATTTAGCTCCTTACAAGCGCAGAGTATGCCATCCACAGGATTTCTCTCTTGATTGCTTATCAGCTATTCACACAGATATCTGTGTGATTGGTGAAAATGAATAAAATAGCCAATTACTGTATTTGGGATCAGAAAAGATTTTCCTTCTCTGTGCTAGTCTATTGGCGATTGCTAATTGGGGATTTTAGGCTACTTTCAGAAGAGTAATGGGGGTTGATTTACTAAAACTGGAGAGTGCAAAATCTGGTACAGCTGAGCATGGTAGCCAATCAGCTTCTAACTTCCACTTCAATTAAGCTTTGACAAAAAACTGGAAGTGCAGTCACTGTAGATCCCAGGGGGACATGCAAGGAAAATAAAAAACAGCATTTTAGCTTGCACATGACTGGATAATAAAATCTGCAGAGCTTCCCCTCATTTTGGATGTACCCCTCAGATTTACAGCGACTGCACTTCCAAGTGCACTTGTAGTTTGCACTTGTAGTGCAAAGTGGATTTGCCTTTCGTAACTAACCCCTAATGTTTCTTTTTATTTTAGTGTTTCAGTGGCTGAGCAATGTTGTTAATAAACATTGCTGTCTGCTTTTTTTTTTTTTTTTTTTTTTTTTGACAGCTCCAATTACCGGACTTCATTAACACTTCAGCTATCAAGAGGGGAAACCCCTCTGACAGCTCAAAGAACTAAGCTTGAAAGTATCGGTTTCGGGTATCAGTGCATTTGCACGAGTGCTGATACTTGTGCTAATACTCTGTATCGGCACCGATACTGATACTACCGGTAGTATCGGTGCAACCCTAGTTATAACCCCTGTATGGTTTATTTTTGCCCTCTTTGTCCCATTGGGGAGATGTACCATTACTTCCTGTCCCATAGTGAAAGTGAGAGGAAATCCCAGCAAATTAAGAGAATTCCTTGGGAACCCCCAGGTCACCAGAACTAGTGTCCCTATTGGAAGATTTCCTCTCTATTCCTTTTCTGGGGGCAGCACAAAATTTGTGATTTTCTTTTGCTTTCAATAACAATGGTAAACAGGACAAATAGAGAGAGTGAATCTCCCTAAGGCTGGATTCACATCTTTGCAGTTTTAGTGCTTTTTGCATTTTGCAGATTTGCACTAGAGTCCCTTTAACATTGTTTCCTATGGAACACGACCTGTAGTGCAAATATGCAAAAAGCTCAAAAAATGCATAGGTGTGAATCCAGCCTAAAAGCGGCACAGACAGCAATAAAAACCTGACAGGTGTTTTAATCCCTCTGTACTCTGTCCAAAACTAAAAAAAAAAATGCCTTTAATTATACTTTAAAACCTGAAAACTGGAGATATTTTTCTAACGGCTTGCTTTGATTTGTCTAGCTCTGAGCTCCATGACAGAATTGCAAAAGTTGATAAGATGAGAAAAAGATTTGAAATCATTACTTTTGCAATGATGCCCCCAGAGGGAGAAGAGGAGAAATCACAAGCTTATTACATAATTAAGGTAAGATTTAGAAGACTACATTTGCAAACATTGTTTCAAGTTGAAAATAATAAGAATACTAAAGCTGGCTGAAATTTGGCCAGTTCAGCATGGACCATCTAAATTTCGGTAAAATTTGGCAGCCCCTGCTTGACGAAACTCAATCCTTAGACATGCTGGAATTTTTTTTTTTTTTAGCAGCTTCAGCCAAATGCAATATCCCAGTGGGATGGATTCCTCCATCCACCTAGTGTATGTGGATGGAGGAATCTGGTGCTGACCGTTGGCTGAATGGGAAAAAAAAAAAACAGTGAATGACCAGCTTAAACCCTACGGAATAGTTCAGAGATGGGGCTCATGCTAGACAGAACATGTTCTCTTACCATATACAAAGCATGATGAAGAGAAGCATGGCAGAACACTCAGCTGGCTTATTTCCGCTTGTGTTGGACTAATAAAGGAACACATTTTTAGTCTGTTAGCTATGATTCTTGTTGTTGGACCCTGCAGAGGTATTTTCTGCGATGCACAAGACTCACTCCTGGCTGCAAGCAGCGAGTAAGAGAAAAAAACCTACAACTATATTATAGAATGAACATTGTGATCTAGCAGCATTCTCTTTTGATATTCATCGGTCACACATGCCCTGCTGCAGTAGAACATTGTCTCCTCACATTTTTTACACACAACGTCATGAAAGTCAACATTACAAAGACCATTGTCGAAACTAAAGTAAAAATGTATTCATCAAGTAGCAACACTTTGTTCATAATTGAAGGCTTCTTTAAATCTTTACACAGAAACGTTTAATTGTATTTATATTGTTTTCCTGTGCTCACCTGTGGTCATAAGCTCTGAACGATGACTGTGGTTTACATTTAAAGAAAAATCCCAAGACATGACAAGTACAAGAAATGTAAAGGGGCTTTACTCCTGTTAGTTTGCCGGGTTACACTTTGCGATCTTGGCATCCAAAAACTGCAGTAGAGATGCAGTAAAGGTGCCTCTCCTTTGAGAAATATATAGCTTTTTTTTAGGCTTCATTCACATATATGCAAATTGGATGCATTTTTGAATCAAGCCGGCTTTCTATGGAGCAGGTTGACATATGTGCAGTGCATAGGCAGTTTGAATTTGCTGCAAATTTAAAAGGAGTCCTGTGCGTTTTTTGAGCACTGCTGTGCGGTTCAGATGCAAATTTCAGGCTCAACGCCTTCTATGGGAAAGCATCAGAATCGTACATCGGATCAGTTTCAATCCGAAAAAAAAAAACAGCGTGAGGTCTCCCCCCAGCCAATCCATGCCAGGCCCTTTTAGGTCATATACAGATTTTAAGGGGAACCCCATGCCAATAATAAATAACAAATGGCGTGGGTTCCCCCCCAAATCCATACCAGACCCTTATCAGAGCATGCAGCCTGGCGGGCCAGGAAACCTGAACCATACCAGGCCACATGCCCTCAACATGGAGGGGTGCCTCTTCCCCACAACCCTGGCTGGTGGTTGTGGGGGTCTGTAGGCAGGGGGCTTTTCTGAATCTGGAAACAGATTTACATCACCTGGTGGCACCGCCCCCCCGTGACATCACCGACTGGGCATGCTGGGTTGGTGACGTCCCAGGGGGGTGGTGCCACCAGGCGACATCGCCAGGTGACCCTGCCCCTTAGCCATTTAAGAACTGTTACACAGTGGAGCAGGTAGACAGTGGGAGCCTCTGGCGAAAGCAGAGCTTTTTTTTTTTCTTTTTTCGGATCAGCGGTGGCGGCGTTGATGATGGATCTACACTAGGGGGGCATAATTTTTTTATTTTTAATAAAGGAATTGGCAAAAAACTGTATCTGTTACATAGTTACATTAATGAGGTTGAAAAAGACACAAATCCATCCAGTTCAACCTATGATGTGTGTGTGTGTGTGTGCTTTTATGTCAATAGTACATCGTATACCCCTGTATGTGGTGGTCGTTAAGGTGCCCATCTAATAGTTTTTTTAATTATCGATGCTCCCAGCTGATACCACTGCTTGTGGAAGAGAATTCCACATCTTTACAGCTCTGACAGTAAAGAACCCTCTACTCAGTTTAAGATTAAGCCACTTCTCTTCTAATTTTAGTGAATTGCCGTGCGTCTTTTTAAATTCCCTTTCACTGAAATGTTTTTTCCCTATGCTAGGGTCACCTGTACAGTATTTATACATCAATACCATATTCCCTCTCAAGCGTCTTCTCCTCCAGAGAGAATACGTTCAATGCCTGTAGCCTTTCCCCATAGCTGCGGTCCTCCAGTCCCTTTTATTAGCTTTGTTGCTCTTCTCTGGACTCTCTCCAGCTCCAGCACATACCACCTGAGGACGGGTGACCAGAATTGGACAGCATACTCCAAGATGTGGCTGGACCAGAGTCTTGTAGAGTGGGAGAATTATCGTTTCATCTCTGGAGTGAATCCCCCTTTTGATGCATGCCAATATTCTATTGGTTTTGCTTGCAGCAACCTGGCATTGCATGCCATTGCTGAGCCTGTCATCTACTAGGACCCCCAGGTCCTTTTTCCATCCTGGATTCCCCCAGAGGTTCTCCCCCTAGCGAGTAACTTGCCTTCATATTTTTAGCACCCAAATGCATTACCTTACATTTTTCAACATTAAACCTCATTTGCCATGTTTCTGTTAAAAAAAACCTCATTTGCCATGTAGTTGCCCACCCCATTAATTTGTTTAGGTCTTCTTGCAAATTTTCCACATCCTGCGTAGAAGTTATTGCCCTGATTATCTTTTTATCATCCGCAGATACTGAGATTGAGCTGTTTATCCCATTCTTTAGATCGATTATGAATAAATAAAACAGGATTGGTCCCAAGACAGATACTTGGGGGACCCCACTTTCCACACCAGACCATTCCGAGTACTCGCCATTTATCACCACCCTTTGGACTTGCCCCTGTAGCCAGTTTTCAGTCCAGGTACTCACCCTATGGTCCATGCCTCTATACCTTAGTTTGTACGGCAAACGTTTGTGGGGAACTGTATCGAATGCTTTTGCAAAATCCAGATACACCACATCTATAGGCCTTCCTTTATCTAGATGGCAGCTCACTTCTTCGTAAAAGGTTAATAGATTGGTCTGGCATGAACGATTCTTCATAAATCCATGTTGATTACTGAAATCTTGGAAGCCTTGTATTTTTTGAAGGCCTTATCATTTGCTTTTATATGCATTTTTACGTTGGATTTTTTTTTTTTAGCTCTTTTAAATTTATTTCCCATTGGAATGCACTGGCCAATACCTTTTATTTAATATGTTCCTAAAGCACTCCCATTTTTCCTCCGTGTTATTTGTTCCTAAGATTTTATCCTATTTTGTATCGTCTAGCAGAAAGCGCAGTTTAGGGAAGTTGGCTCTTTTGGAATTCAGTGTCATTGTATTACCCTTGTGCTTCTTATTTCCGTGATTTATACTGAAACGAATTGACCTGTGGTTGCTGTTTCCTAAGTTGCCCTGTATTTCTATTCACATGGGGGGGGGCTGGGATCTGGGGCCCCCATTGTTAAAGGGGCTTTCAGATTCCCATAAGTGCCCTGCCCACAGACCCCCACAACCACCGGCCAGGGTTGTGGGGAAAAGGGCCTTTTTCCCATTAACAAAGCACCCCCCCATGTTGAGGGCATGTGGCTTGGTATGATTCGGGGAGGACACTTGCTCATCCCCCCTTGCCTGGCTTGCCAGGCTGCATGCTCGGATAAGGGTCTGGTACTTTGGGGGGGCCCCCCATGCCATTTTTTAAATTTTTTTTTTTTTTTTTTATATTTTATCGTGGAGGTTCCCCTTAAAATCCATACCAGATCTAAGGGTCTGGTATGGATTTGGGGGGGACCCAATGCTTTTTTTTTTTTTTTTTTTTTTTAATTTTGGCATGGGGTTCCCCTAAATATCTGTACCAGACCCGAAAAGGTCTGGTATGGACTGGGGGGGAACTCATACACCACTTTTTTCACAATTCTTTTTATTGCCGGCAATTTTTTTTTTTTTTTTACATTCAGCTGTCAGCAGGGAACCTCGCTGACAGCTGATGAGTCATCCGTTGTTAAGGACGCAGTGGCTGGCTTCTCCAAAAATTTGCATCTGAACTGCATCTAAAAGCGCAGCTGAACAGCTCATTTGGAAATTCACAGTGAAAAAGGAGGGGAAATTTGCACCGGACATATGTGGATCTACACTTAGTGGTTTTTAAATGTACTGTACGTGTTTAAAAGATCAAATTGATGTAAATAATGTTATCTATGTGTGTCCATTTTTTTTATTGTTTTTATGTATAGTTTGTAATTTCATATGTAAGCCATTTGTGCTCAGTGTGGGTTCTGCTTCTTGCTTCTTGCTTCGAAGTGTGACACAACAATGTGCTTTATAACTCTTTCTTACAAATCAAGAAAGTACAAAAAAAAATCACAACTCTTTTTTTGAATGTATGATTTAGATGAGTAATTTATAGTATTGACGACAAAGGGAATCAACATGGAAGCCAGGCATCTACGTTTGCAGAATAAAGTCAGCAATGGCAGCCTCTATGTTTCTCTCAGGAAAAGTTTTCTTTATATTGATTTTGTCATAAGAGAAGTATGGGGCTGCCATTGTTGGCCTCCTGTGCTTTAAAATGCTAGTTGCCCCACTGAGTGGCCTAGGTAATTTGAGTCACAGATTTGAACAAGCATGCTTTAAATGGGTTTCAGAAAGGTATCAGAATTCCTTATCTCTATAGCTGTTCTAGGACAGTGACTCAGACAACAGTGTTCCTCTTGCACACCGCGTGTTTAACCCCTGAGCCTTAAATTCTGGGTTTTTCGTGCAGGTGGAAGGCACAGGTGCACCATCTAGCCCTACTGCCTGGAGCCTGATGAACTTTATAAAAGACTAAAAAATGCAATAGCTGGACAGTACTGAATGGTACTAATGTTTAGGACCATGTGCGCACAGGGAGAAATGCCCCAGAATGCAGACTTCTTGTGTATCTACAAATCTCTAACATTATAGATTGGTGCTGATGTCATCAGTGGGATGGCACAAAAAACAAGTAGGTAGTGGCCACCGATGACGTTTTATATTTTAAATTGCAGCGTGGGATTCAGAGCAAGGAGTTGAAGGCCAGCGGGATTTTGGAAAGCAGACTAGTCAGTGCTGGCTGTTATTACAAAGACTAGCAGGCTTTTCAGAGTGCCATTAATTAAATAATGTTTATTAGTAAGAATAGGAATTTTGACTTGCCTGTAAATTCGTAACCTTTGCGTACACTAAAAAGAACTTTTAATCATAGATTATGGGTTATATGCAGGCTACCTTCAGTGATTGGATACTGGCAACAACTTGTAATTCACACTCATGCAGTGGCTTGAAAAAGTATTCATACCCCTTGAAATTGTCCACATTTTTTCATGTTACAACCAAAAAACTTTTATTGGGATTTTACGTGATAGACCAACACAAAGTGACACATAATTGTGAAGTGGAAGGAAACCGATCAATGGTTTTCAAAACTTTTTACAAAAAGTGTGAAAAGTGTGGCGTGTATTCAACTCTCTTTACTCTGATACCCCTAACTAAAATCTAGTGGAACCAATTGCCTTCAGAAGTCACCTAATTAGTAAATAGAGTCCACCTGAGTGTAATTTAATCTCAGTATAAATACAGCTGTTCAGTGAAGACCTCAGAGGTTTGTTAGAGAACCTTAGTGAACAAACAGCATCATGAAGGCCAAGGAACACACCAGACAGGACAGGGATAATGTTGTGGAGACGTTTTAAAGCAGGGTTAGGTTATAGAAAAAAAAAAATATCCCAAGCTTTGAACATCTCATGGAGCACTGTTCAATCCATCATTTGAAAATGGAAAGAGTATGACACAATTGCAAACCTACCAAGACATGGCCGTTCACCTAAGCTAACAGGCTGGGCAAGGAGGGCATTAATCAGAGAAGCAGCCAAGAGGCCCATGGTAACTGTGGAGGAGCTGCAGAGATCCACAGCTCAGGTGGGAGAATCTGTCCACAGGACAACTATTAGTCGTGCACTCCACAAATCTGGCCTTTAGCCCGGGTTCACACCACAACGGGCTGCGGATCGCACAGGAGCGCTGTGCGTCCCTGTTCACCGTTTCAGGGACGAATCAGGGCCGATTCTATGCCTGAATTCGGCCCTGAAACGCAGCCAAAGACGCACAGCGTTTTTGTGCAGTGCGCACCGCAGCCGCCCCGGAGATATGTGAACTGGCTCCATAGGGAGCCAGTCACATTCTCCTGCTATGCGAATTAGAGGTGCGGAAACGCACCTCTAATTCGCATAGGTGTGAACCCGGGCTTATGGAAGAGTGGCAAGAAGAAAGGCATTGTTGAAAGAAAGCCATAAGAAGTCCTGTTTGCAGTTTGCAAGAAGCCATGTGGGGAACATAGCAAACATGTGGAAGAAGGTGCTCTGGTCAGATGAGACCAAAATTAAACTTTTTGGCTTAAAAGCAAAACGCTATGTGTGGTGGAAAACTAACACTGCACATCACCGTGAACACACCATCCCCACCATGAAACATGATAGTGGCAGATTCATGTTGTGGGGATACTTTTCATCAGCAGGGACAGGGAAGCTGGTCAGAGTGGATGGGACGATGGATGGAGCCAAATACAGGGCAATCTTAGAAGAAAACCTGTTAGACTCTGCAAAAGACTTGAGACTGGGGAGGAGGTTTACCTTCCAGCAGGACAATAACCCTAAACATACAGCCAGAGCTACAATGGAATGGTTTAGATCAAAGCATATTCATGTGTTAGACTGGCCCAGTCAAAGTCCAGACCTAAATCCAATTGAGAATCTGTGGCAAGACTTGAAAATTGCTGTTCACAGATGCTCTCCATCCAATCTGACAAAGCTTGAGCTATTTTGCAAAAAGAATGGGCAAAAATGTCACTGTCTAGATGTGCAAAGCTGGTAGAGACATCCCCAAAAAGATTTGCAGCTGTAATTGCAGCAAAAGGTGGTTTTACAAAGTATTGACTCAGGAGGGCTGAATACAAATGCACGCCACACTTTTCAGATATTTATTTGTAAAAAAATTTGAAAATCGTTTATCATTTTCCTTCCACTTCACAATTATGTGCCACTTTGTGTTGGTCTATCACATAAAATCCCAATAAAATACATTTACGTTTTTGTTGTAACATGAAAAATGTGGACATTTTCAAGGGGGTATGAATACTTTCTCAAGGCACTGAATAACCCCACACACTCCATGGGACTTCAGTTTTTATGCAAAACAATGAGTGACTATAGAAGACGGATGGGTGGGGCCTGTGTCCGCAACTGTACTCCAAGATAAGGATTTTAAAGGTAAGGCCAAATTCCTATTATCCTAATCGTACAGCACAGGACTTGTATTCATATACAATGGGATGTTCCAAAGCAATACTCTAGGGTCCTCCCATTTGTCCGTTTTTCATCCGAGCATTGATGGATGAAAAACGGACAGCAATGCACTGCTATGGGCAAACGGATGATCATCTATTTATATCCGTTTACATCCACATCCATTCAGCAGGCGATATTTGACACATGTAGTGTAGACTCTTTCTTCCTTCGTTCCTGCTGCTACTGGAAAACTATACTTTTGAAAGCATGTTGATCATTTTACTCCTACAGGTTTTTACAAAAATTTGTATTCATGTTTTATATAGAACTGTCAAATTTATTAAGTACAGCTCAATTACCATATGTTACCATCCTGTAAATCAAATTTGTCATCCAGCATGTTTAAGTAATGTCTCCATAATGGTTCTTCTAGGCTGCACAAGAAAAGGAGGAACTTCAACGTGCCGGTGATGAGCTGGATGCCAAAATCCGCAAGGCTGAAAAGGAAATTCATGCCCTGGAGAACACACTGCAGGTCATTAATGGCTGTAACAGCTCCTACAGGAAATCGTTCAATAAAGTTACTGAATCAAGTAAGTCAGCTTGTAGAGCCACAGACTGTATTTGTCAAATCCAATAAAACCAACAGCAGTGTAGGGTGAAGGTCTACCTATTTGGATATAACTAATAGGTTGTTTAGCTTCTCACACTTTATAACTGTTGGTAAATTTTGTTGTTCCGACGGTTCAACACTGAAGCATAATCTGTGTGTGCCCATCTTGTCAATGTACTTTGGCCATTAACAAGAAATTCATTGCTATATGCAAACATAATGGGTTAAAAAAAAAATACTGATTACTTCCCTAGAGTAGTATAATGTTAATATGGTAACATTTTACTCTGGTCAAAGTATGCTAAAAAAATAAAATTAAAAATTGAAAAAAAAAAACATTTTTTATTTTTTTTTTCATACTGTCAGCAGTCAGTGTCCCTAATCACTGCCACGCCCATAATATGATGACTGTACTGCACTGGTGACAGTATGTAAAAAAAAAAAAAAAAAAAAAAAAATTACATTTCCTTATTTTCCAAAACTTTATGACAAAAAGATGACAGCTTGGGTATTTGTACTATCCTGACATTTTTAGGCCTCTAGAAATGAGATGGGCCATCAGTACATCAGGATTGATCAATTTTCAGATATATACCACAGTTTGTGGACTTCATAACGTTCCTACAGACTAAATAATATACACTAGTTTGGGATATTTTCACCAAAGAAATGTAGCAGAATACATTTTGGCCAAAATTCATGAAGAAAAATTATTTAGGTATATTTTATATTTGGGTTTGTTGCATGACCGTGAAATCGTCATTCAAAGTGTGACAGCGCTGAAAGCTGAAAACTGTCCTGGGCAGAAAGAGGGTAAAAGTGACTGGTATTGAAGTGGTTAAAACCTGTGCACTTCTGTAGTAAACTAAGGAGATAACACAATTGGTTAAAGCTGTGCACCTGCCTGGTACTGCACAAGGGAGAATACACTTGTAGATAGCTAGTATCTAATAGGGCAGGCCATGCAAATGGGATGGCTTCTCTGTGTCTATTGCAATCCTTATAGAAGGGTGGAGGGGGGCCAAAACTGCTATTTTACTGCTATTTTACTTGGGCTCCATTCTTTTTTTAATCCATCTCTGTGTATGCAGCAACTTGGTGGTATTTGCTGGATACCATGACCAAAATGGACCTGGCTATGCCATAGTTCCACAATGTCTATGGGGACCCTTTCACACAGGTGCTGCCTTCTTAGGTTCACCTGTCCAGTTTTTTAGGCGGACCTGATCGGACCCTCCAGTCTCCCCTATGGAGCAGCAGATGTCCACTGACACCCTCTGCCATCCGATCCTGCCTACAAAAACCAGATAGATGGTGGTCCTATTTTCCATCTGTCCGGCGGATTGGATGGAAACAGACAGGCGGTCTGTTTCCATCCAATCTCCCCATAGAGGAGAGCGGGACTGTGTCTGTGACCTGTCATCTGCCTGCTCAGCCGTGATGTAAGTGGAATTCGCTAAACGGAGGCACCTGTGCGAAAGGGGCCTTACTTAATTATAGAGGGGAGAAGCACCAGTGGTGAACACTTACCATTGTTTTCTTGGATGCTGCCTTTTTATTTGACAGAACATGGGAATGACAACACCACTACCTATTGGCGTCATTTGTTCATTAGGGATATCAGAAGGATGCTTTATATTCTCTGGCTTACTATTTTTAAAGCGGGAGTAAACCCAGTTTCAAAAAACACTTTCACATTCTCGGCATGCCGGAAATGCTAACTTTCACATTGGTTGTGCTCTCAACCAAACTTTCAAACCATCCAATGGCTGGTGTCATAACTGATCACATGTGCAGCATTATGGCAGTTGAAGAATTATTAGAGGCCAAGATGACAGCTTCCTTGACTGAAAACAATAGGAGGGTTTACTTCCACTTTAAGTCAGGCCATGGTCTGAGGATGGCATTGGATTGTGACTATAAGTGGATCTCTTCTGCAGACACCAATTTATGTGACATCACAATGTATACTTTGATATGCCAAAATGTCTGCTGTGGAATCATAACTCTCCAGTGCATTTCCTTATTCTAAGGCGATGAGTATGAAGAAAAAATTCAGCTAGAAGAACAGAAGAAAGCAGCCGAGGAAAAATATAGGTACAAGCGGAGGCAAATCAAGGAGCTGCAGGAAGATATGCAGGTAAGGAATTATAAGAGCACAACAAGGGTGGCAGAAAAATAAAATGAAGTAATAGAAAACAATGTAGAAATGTACACCAGCATACAGAATGTTAAAGTAAATTGTATAGAATATAACTAAGTAAGAAAATACAAAACATTCATTTCATATATACTAATACAGGAAGTGTGTTACTGGCCAGATCACCACGTGAAAACAGAGTTTAAAAAAAAAGCCTAAAAAAAATCATCTAATGACTGGTATGCTGCAATGTATTACATTTTTGGTTTGGGGTTTAAAGTGGTTCTAATAGCTGAAGGTTTTTTACCTAATGCATTCTTTGTATTAAGGTAAAAAAAAACTGAGTGTAGCTCCCCTGAATCCAATCTCGATCCAGAGCTGTGCACGAGAGCAGCGGCTCTCTCCACTTTCTCCCTCCAATGGCTCTTGCTGCTGTCAATTACAGCCAGTGAGGAGTGATGGGAGGTAAGGGCTGAGCCGTGTTCTGTCTGCCAGGAGCAACAGCGGGGGATCCGAGAGGAGGAGGATGGGGGCTTGCTCTGTGCAAAACCATTGCATAGAGCAGGTAAGTATGACTTGTTTGTTGTTTTAAAAAAATGGGTTTACAATCACTTTAATATAGCTTAAAGTGGTTGTAAACCACAGTCATGAAATCTGAGCAAAGCACATATATATGTAGTGTTTACTTTTCTCTCCCCAAAGCTCCAAGTGTTTCTCTCTGGTGCTTCATTCCTCTTTTATCAGCACTTCTGAGAAGTTTTCTGACACATGAGATAAAATTTAGTGGTAAGTATTGATGGATCGCCAATCACTGCACCACGTCCCATATGTTGTAACAAAAAAAATATAAAATATATAAACATTTGAGACTTTTAAGGTGCTATTACTTCACAAGAACACTGGATACAGTAAAAATCCACCATTTATTTTAAACATCAGTTAAAATGTTCATATAGTATATATCAACAAATAGACAAAAAAATATATATACATTAAAAAGTCATCTCATAGAATTCCTGTTTGGCATGATTGGCAGAATCCCAACAGGTTTCGCTCAGTTGGGCTTCCTCAGGAGAAGTGTCTATCTGCTGTGTGTCATGCCATTCCCCTGGTGCTCAATACACTACTTCAAGAAAATTGCTTGAAATAAAGTTTACCATCGTCCAGCCTAATATTGGAGTTCAGTGGGATTACAGGAAACGTATAAGGACCAGGTCAAACTGCATAGAGAACAAATACACGTGGGTGGCAGATCACTTAAGCAGGAAATGCTGTCACCAGTTTCTGCTTTGACAGCAAGATTTCAGCTGGTTCTGGGAGGTCATGTGTGAGAGATCACCCGCACTTTGGTTGGAGCATTCTAGGACATACTACTTATGCCATGGAGGATCAAATGAAGTCGTACATGGTGCATATACACTCACCAGCCACTTTATTAGGTACACCTAGCTAGTACCGGGTTGGACTCCCTTTTTCCTTCAGAACTGCCTTAATTCTTTGTGTGGCATTGAATCAACAAGGGGTTGGAAACATTCCTCAGAGATTTTGTTCCATATTGACATGATGGCATCACGCAGTTGCTGCAGATTTGTCGGCTGCACATCCATGACGCAAATCTCCCATTCCACCACATCCCAAAGGTGCTCTGTTGGATTGAGATCTGGTGACTGTGGAGGCCATTTGAGTACAGTGAACTCATTGTCATGTTCAAGAAACCAGTGGTGAGATGATTTGAGCTTTGTGACATGGTGCATTATCCTACTGGAAGTATCCATCAGAATATGTGTACACTGTAGTCATAAAGAGATGGACATGGTCAGCAGCGATACTCAGGCCATGGCGTATAAACTATGCTCAATTGGTACTAAGGGGTCCAAAGGGTGCCAAGACAATTTCCCCCACACCATTACACCACCAGCCTGAACCTTTGTTACAAGTCAGGATGGATCCATGCTTTCATGTTGTTTACACCAAATTCTGACCATACCATCTGAATGTCGCAGCTGAACTCGAGAATCATCAGACCAGGCAATGTTTTCCCATTCTTCTATTATCCAGTTTTGGTGAGCTTATGTGAATTGTAGCCTCAGTTTCCTGTTAGCTGACAGGAGAGGCACCCAGTGTGTGGTCTTCTGCTGCTGTAGCCCATCTGCTTCAAGGTTCGATGTCTTGTGCGCTCAGAGATGGTATTCTGCATACCTTGGTTGTAACGAGTGGGTATTTGAGTTACTGTTGCCTTTCTATCATCCCAAACCAGTCTGCCCATTCTTCTCCGACATCAAAAAGGCATGTTTGTCCACACAACTGCCACTCACTGTATATTCTCTCTATTAAGGCATGTTTGTCCACACAACTGCCACTCACTGTATATTCTCTCTATTTCGGACCATTCTCTGTAAACCCTAGAGATGTTTGTGCATGAAAATCCAAGTCGTTTTTGAAATACTCAGACCAGACTATATGGCACCAACAACCATGCCATGTTCAAAGTCACTTAAATCCCCATTTTTGATGCTCGGTTTGAACTTCAGCAAGTCGTCTTCACCACGTTTAGATGCCTAAATGCATTGAGTTGCTGCCATGTGATTGCCCGATTAGCACTTTGTGTTACCAAGCAATAGAACAGGTGTACCTAATAAAGTGGCGGTAAGTGTATATGGGCCTTGGTCTAGAATGTAATGATTTTTATTTCATTGATGTTAATATGATGTGCAAATTAGATGGAGCTGTCACCAGGGGGTTAATCTCTTGCTACTAGCCAGTTAAACATTTATTGTGCACTTTATGCTTTAGGTTTTTTTTTTTTTTTTGTTTTTTTTTAGATTTTGGAGCAGTTTAAACTTCCCAGATAATGTAGCGCAGTCGTGTTTTTCAGGTAGTTATCGGGCCTATACAGCCAGCAAAAACTGAATTTATTAAACTTCAAAATGATGATGTTCGAGTATTTTTCATTAGAGGATTATATCCAATGTACAGATGTCACTGATGAAATGTCTTCTCCATGCTTTGAAAACTATGAAAACACGGTCTATATGATCTCTAAAGGCAGCGTTACTTTATTTCAGATTATGAAAAACACTTTTGATAGCATGACGAAAGAAGAATCCTCGTACCAGGAGAAGGTGAATGAAATGCTTCCCAGCATCACACAGCTTAACAAAGAGACTGACGATCAAAAGATCAAGTTGGAGAGAGTCATGAAACAGGTTGTCTGCAGTGCACTGGAAACATGTTTTATGCTCTGTACAAAGTATAGCTGTTATGTCTTATAAGGTGCTTTATTGTTTTATGTGATTTTCTGTTCATAAAAGCACAAAGCTGCGTTTCTTCACCTTCCATGTTCACAGTAGTGATGCTGTATGGGGTTCATACCTTTATCTTTCCAAGAAAAATGTACAAAATCACTGAGCAGCGGGATCACTCTGTGAAGTCATCAGTGGCTGTTATTGAAACATCTCATACCATTTCTATTTCTTAACACAAAGTAGATTGGCTTTTTTTTTTTATTTATTTTTTTTTTTTTTCAAGACGAAGAACCAACTAGTGTTAAGTTGGCCACACAGGGTACAATCTGATTGTACAATATCTTTTCCATTTACCAACAATGATGACTTTTTTTTTTTTTTTTTTTTTTTTTTTTTTTATTGTAGGCTTTCCCGCTGGCTGAGATTTTTCGAATCAGATTGCAGTAGGTGTGACCATTTTAACCACTTCAGCCCTGGAAGAATTTACCCCCTTCCTGACCAGGGCACTTTTTGCGATTCGGTACTGCACGCTTTAACTGACAATTGCACGGTTGTGCGACGTGGCTCCCAAACAAAACTGACGTCCTTTTTTTTTCCCACATATAGAGCTTTCTTTTGGTGGTATTTGATCACTTCTGCGATTTTTATTTTTTGCGCTATAAACAAAAAGATAGCAACAGTTTTGAAAAAAACGCATTATTTTTTACTTTTTGCTATAATAAATATCCCCAAAAAATAATTAAAGAAACATTTTTTTCCCTCCGTTTAGGCCGATACATATTCTTCTACATATTTTTGGTAAAAAAAAAATCGCAATAAGCATTTATTGATTGGTTTGCACGAAAGTTATAGCGTTTACAAAATAGGGGATAGGGGCATTTTTATCTTTTTTTTTTTTTTTTTCTAGTAATGACGGCGATCAGCGATTTTTATTGTGACTGCGACGACATGGCAGACACATCGGACATTTTTGACACATATTTGGGACCGTTGTCATTTATACAGGGATCAGTGCTATAAAAATGCACTGATTCCTGTGTAAATGACACTGGCAATGAAGGGGTTAACCACTAGGGGGCGGGGAGGGGTTAAGTCAGTACTAGGGAGTGATTTCTAACTGTAGGGGGGATGGGCTAGCTGTGACACGTCACTGATCTCTGCTTCTGATGACAGGGAGCAGAGATCAGTGAACACTGTCACTAGGCAGAACTGGGAGATGCTTGTTTTATATCAGCATCTCCCCGTTCGTCCTCTCCATGAGGCGATCGCGGGTATCCCTGCGGCGATCGAGTCCGCGGGACCCGCGACCCGAGTCACGGAGCTCCCGGCCAGCGTACACACGCAATGGCATGGCGGGGAATTCAATGGGACTTACAGGTATGCCCATTTGCCCAGCCGTGCCATTCTGCCGACGTACATCGGCGTGCGCCGGTCGGGAAGTGGTTAAACCATGTTGCTCCATGCACACTAACGTTTTTCATAAGCTCAAAAAAAAAAATGCTGGATGAAAAATGCTAATAGCATTTTTTTTGTCCAAGCTTCTAGTAGCTGTTAAAAGCATTAGCATTTTATTAGCCTTTTTTGTAGTATATGCACACTAGTTTTTTTTTTTTTTTTTTTTTTTTAAGCTCCTAGAAGCTAATAGGATAACACTATCTGTCCATGCATACTACTTTAGGCTATTAGCTTTTTTTGAGCTTCAGCTTCTAGGAGCAGAAAAAAAAATAGTTTTTGTAGAGTTTCTTGGAGCGTTTTTTCAGCAGAAAAATATGCTGAATGCTCCTAACTACTTCTAAACGCTGCTAACAGCTAATTTTGAGCTTTTTCCTTTTTTTTTTTTTTTTTTTTTTTTTTTTCTTATGTACTGCAAAAACGCCAATAAAATGCTAATGCTCCTAAGAGCCCTTTCACATTGGGGCCGCCCGTGCGTTAGCACTAAAGTGCCTCTCATTTTAGCAGTGCTTTTCAGCCGCTAGCGGGGTGCTTTTAACCCCAAAGGAGTTAAAAACACTCCTGTTGCGGCGCTTCGGAAGAGCTGCCCATTCATTGCAATTGGCAGGGGCGTTTTGGGAATAGTGTATACACCGCTCCCAAACTGCCCCAAAGATGCTGCTTGCAGGACTTTTTTTTTTTTTTTTTTTCCCAACATCCCACAAGCGCACCGCTCCAGTGTGAAAGCACTAGGACAGCATGGGAGGCAGTTTTCAGGCATTATTTCTAGCACTAAAACGCCTGAAAACTGCCTCAGTGTGGAAGGGGTCTAAAAGCTACTAAAATCTGGCACAAAAATGCAATTATCAGCATTTTTCTGAGCTTATAGTGTGCATTGGGTCGAAGAGAAAAAAAAAAAAAGCTGTTAGTAGCATTGTAGTAGCTTTTAGCCTAGGTAGCACATTGCAGTGATTTGTGGCTAGTGCTGGCAATGGCACTGTCCTGATCGCTGTGACGCCAACTTTGCGGCGCCGCACCGATTCCCAAAAGTAGTTTCTGTACTACTTTTGGCAACTTTGGGGTGCGATTTGTATAGACATCTGTGCAGCAACCCGCACAGATGTCTCTGAAATCACCCCTGAAGTCGGGACTGACATGCGGGAATGAAATTGTGCGAGTTCAGCTGAACTCCCACGATTTCAATCCCGCTGTCAGTATGAACCAGGGCTAAGAAGCATTTAGTGTTGTGTGTTTTTTTTTTTTTTTTTCTGCTGGAAAATTTCTCCAAGAAACCCCCTACAAAAACACTTTTTTTTTTTTTTCCCTGCTCCTAGACACTGAAGCTCAAAAAATGCTACTAGCCTAAAGTAGTGTGCATGGACAAATAGGATAACACTATTAGCTTCTAGGAGAAGAAAAAAAACATTCTAATAGCTTCTAGGAGCTTAAAAAAAACACTAGTGTGCATGGAGCCTAATGTCCATCTGCTTATGTCATGTTTAGTCTCAGCCACAGTGAACTAAATTGTTGAATATTTGATTTGGGATGTAAATAATAATAATTCACTGACCATTAAAATTAAAAAAGTACTTAAGGCAAAAATAAAAATGACAGATGATGCAGTCTGTAACTAGCATTAGCAAAGCAGTCTATTTTCATAGCGCAGCACCCCCCCCCCAACTTATTTTTTTTTTACCTGCAGTTATTATTTTTCAGACCAAGCTGGGCATCAATATTGGAAGTTAGGGGTTTGAAACAAACCATTTAACGCTGATAGGGTGGAGATCATGCTGTCACTGCTCCTCCTCTTCACCTTATTGAACCAGAGAATGCTTTGTATTCATTGAGAAAAATGCAAGACATTTTCTGGATGTTGGCCTTGCCAAGCAAGCTACTCTCTGTGGTCATTACACAGGACTAACGCTCGGTGCGGCACCCAGGAGATCAGGACCATCACTGTAGTACCTTGGGCTACTACAGGTATTAACAGCATCCAGAGACAGATTAGATATCACATATACAGTATGTTACAGTTACATGAACCAAGCTGGCCCAGTGTAAGTATGCAACAAAAATGTAACCGCTGGAGTTTAGCTTTAAGTTCCCACAGAGGCATATGGCAGATACTGGCAGCGATAGTCCAGATATCGTTTCTCATTCAAAGTGTATTGTTGAATAACCCTTAGGCCCTTTGAGTGGGCTTCAATGCCCAGGAGGGCATTCGCTTTCACAGCAGTCACATAATCGGGAGCCCGTTTTGCTGACTCCCAATCAGAAGCCTTGACTGAGAGCAGTCAGTGACAGCTTGGTCAGTGTGCTGGGAGTGCCATGCAACATCTTGCTGCAGTCTTGTATGTATTGTGGCTGGATGTTAAAGCTTGCTTTTCTTGCTGCTGTATATATGTGTTTATACAGTTAGCAAGAGGATAAATAGAAGGAAAAAACATTCAATGAGGGCGGGCCAATCTTGCAGGTCCATCAACATGCTGCTTGAATAACCAGAAAATTGATTAAAGCAAACCTAAGCACTAAGGGTCTATTTATAAATGTTTCCCACAAGATTCATATAACCCAGGATTTATACATTTTTCCAGTTGATTCGAATCGGAATAAATGCATGAATCTTGTATGAATACATACTCTAAAAGTTAAGGCAAAGTCTTGTGGGGACCTGCAACTTCGTCAAAATGCAGTATGTTGTGCAAAAGAAAATCTTACATTGCCGAAATAAATAAAAAAGAAAAATTGGATCTCCAACTTTTTTTCTGGTCACAGGTTGGTCAGGGCTTCCTAATACCAATTAGGACAGAAGGCTATCTGAAGTTGCCCAATTCCTTTTTTCAGTTTGAGTACATCGTATGAAACTGAGATGAAAAGTGACAAAACAGAATTTGTAAACAGTAGATATTAAAGCAGGGTAAGAGATAAGTATCTTAACTAAGCTTTTTATCAAACATTTATTAACTTGCATTATTTGCTCACAGTGCTCCAAACTGGTGAAAGAAATTCGTTTGGCCAAAAAAAGCAAAGGAGAAACCGATCATGAAAAAGATATTGCTGTACGCGATCTGCGAGAATTCAACAGATCTGTCAACAAGATGCTGGCTCAAGCAATGGAGCAAAATCCTGAGCTGGCAGTGCCACTGCAGATGTACTTTCAACAGGTTTGTAAATTTTGTAAAACTGACCTAGTGGGGTTACACCTCTACCATCTAAAGCAATTGGCATTTACTTTCTTCACTTGCAGATCTGCCATAAGGCAGAAGGTTCTAATCTGAGTGCACACAATTTCTCTAGTGAGAGCAGCAGAATGCATTCTTAGAAGTGGGACTATGTGGTCATAGGGTGATCTAGCTGGCCAGAGGCATATCGGTTGATTCCCTAAATATGTGTGATGGATAACTTGCTCAAAGTTTACCGGAAAAAGTTTACCAGTGCTTATGCTAGAAAGCAATAGCAAGGTCCCCCAACCATACAGTATATAGAAAATCAAAATTCATTTAAATGCATATAAATCAAATTCCATATGGTGCTGCTCTTTTAAATGTAGAAAACCTCTATTAAGAAAAAACATATATGTTACAAAAAACAAGTGAAACCAATTTTTATTGTTAAACTAAACCTCAACAACAAACACATCAGTGTAACATATTACAAACACAAAATACAAATTGCAAGAAAGTCCAGTTGAAGAAAAGAAAAGTCAGTAGGCTGGATTCACAGCTAAGCTAATTTTCAGGATATTTCAGGTGTTATTATTTTATTGTTTTTGTGCACATAAGCAAACGTATTTCAGGCATTTAATCGTGTATTTAAGCTTTAGGCCTGGTGGATTTCATGCAAAATTTCTGGGCCTGAATGCAGGCATTTAAGTTGCTGAGATCCAAAATAGGGTGGCTTCCCTCTTTAGGTTTAGGAACTGTAAAATGAAAAATTGTATACTTGCCGGACCTTAATTTTCCTTTCCTAACGTTAAAGCATGACAGCATATATGTGTGGGTAGGCTCCACCCCCATGCCCAATTCCAGGACCGTTTAATATTATAAAAGGAGTCGCCTCCCACCAGGCAGCCTTCTCATTACTTATCAATGCGTAGCCCTTAGGGAGGGACCTATATGCCGTCATGCTTTAGCATCAGGAAAGGAAAATTATCGTCAAATATACAATTTTCCATTTTTCTGACACAAGCATGACAGCATATACGTGTGGGATGTAGCACGCACCAAAAACAAACAAGGGTGGGTAATGCTGAAGTGTTTAAAATTGAGGATTAGGTCTATCCAACACCGAACGACCAAAGTGTATTGTAGCGAAGGCCACTGGGTCCACTTTAAAATGGGCCCAAATTGTGTTGAATGTAAACCAGGTAGCAGTTTACATATCAATACTGGAGATGCTCACGAGTTCTGTCCAGGGATGCACAATCCGTCTGGTAAAGCTGTCTCTGCACTCAGTTGATGGATTTGGCCTATCCATCTAAAAACTCTTTGAACTACCCTGACCAGCAACAGTGCAATTGTCTTAATGGACAGTGAGTGTTCACCTCTGATGCCGCGAGGCCTAAAGAGCCCATCATTTGACCTTTGAAGAAGGGCCACTTCCATGTATTTCTTCAACATAGAGTCCAATTCCAATGCTTGTGATATTTAGATATTTTAGTTAGGACATCATCCTTCCAGCAGGTCCGAACATAGATGCAAAGATGCAGACCTTTGTATAGCGCTAGTCTGCCTGATAATGGTAGCAACAAGGTAGTTTATAGCTTGACACTTGGATATCCAAGCTCCTTCTTCTAGACATATTAGCCGTATGAAATACTGCTGCAGTGTTACTGCCCATATTTCAAGAAGTCCTATCCAGAAGAATGGAGAGTAAGGCAGCAGGTCCCTCACTATTTGGAAGACCGAAGGGGAAATAATAATCTGCACAGTTTTTTCGGAACTGGTTTAATCGGGATATGTGACAGTAACTGGATCCCATAGAGCGAGGACCCGACTTAGCATCATCTACTATTTAATTCCATATCTAGGCTTGCTTGCATACAATTCAATCCTTTAAATTCTGCAAGGTTTCCTACAATCTAGTACACCTGAAGTTTTGAGTGGGTGCCCTGGCTTCAACGGGGTTTCCAGTCACTAAAGGTGAGCCTTCACTTTTTGGTCTCCAGCATCTTGATATAACTTGTCTGAACTTAGATCATGCAGTTTACCACGCTGTGTAAGGTATTGGATCTCAGAAAGGAGAATAGGAGGATCAGAGACTGTACTTGATGATATCATGGCCTGCAAGCCACTGGGCAATCATTTTCCTCATGACCATTGGACGACTGCGAATCCTGATAAGGAGCCTGGAGACCACTGGGTTTGCTGGATATGCATATTGGCTAATCTGACCCAGCTGGATGTCAGTTCCACTGCTTCCACCTCTGGGAAGCCATCGGGTTACTGTCAGGTTGATATCCTGATAGCCTTATTTCTTGTAGATTCCTTGAACTGCTTGTTGGTTTGGAGGCCATCCTTTGACATCCAATGGCTTTGTATCTTATGGTGTCTGACAGGAAGTTCTAGGAAACCAGATCGCAAAGGGATGGCAAATCTGAATGGGAGATGCCTCTGACAGAAGTTGACTAGTCTTGCGCTCATTCTTGACAACAAAGATAGGACATTACAGTTTTGCTGAGGCTCCCTTTGTTGCGTTTTTAGAATGACCAGCCTGAGAACCATTGCAACTCTGATTTTGGACACTTTGTCCTCCATTGGCATGAATACCCAATAAGGTAAACAGATTGCGACGAATACCCATGAATACCCAATAAAGTAAACAGATTGCGACGATTGGTATGCCAGGTAGCTGATAAAAGCTGAAAAGATTAACTGGCTTAGCCACCACCAAGGGGACTCGTCCCCTATGTGGAGTTACTGTTCCTAGTACAGGAAGCAAGTCTTCTATTACTGTAGACACTTGTTAACCTACAATCTTACCTGATCGCTTGAGTAATGGATTCCAGTGATTCCATATGAAGTTCTTGGATCTTAGTCCTTTCTGCCTCATGCCCCAGTCTGCTTTTCGACTAAGAACCGTGCAGAACATAATCCTTGTCATCTTCTTTGGACAGATGGCTCACCGTTGAGCAAAATGTGGTAACACTTGTTTCAAGCGTTAATTGCTCTAAGGAGTCGTGGAGGGAATGAAATGAGTTGGAGGAAAGGAACAAGAATTCCAATTACTTCCTTAATGCACAGGACCCATGGATCCTGAACCCAATGCCCAAATTTTCATATAATTCTGCTGGCCGACACCTACTGGACAATTTGGGTGGAGAAAACTTTATTGCTCCTAGAAAGTAGTAGACTCGGCTTTAGGCCAACAGATAGAGGATTACGGATTCTTTCAGCCTCTTCTATAGTTTTTTTTCCAAGGTTTAACCTGTTACTCAATCTTCATTACTTTGTCTTTTGGCTATCCTCTGGTCATTGGAGGCCATCATAAGGGGGTTAATCCCTCTTCTAGATATCACCGAATCCAACTTGAAAACAGTCACCAATCCTACTTTAAAAGAGGTATGTGTCGCCTGTGGGATGGACCATAAGGGTTAACTGACCACAACGGGCTTGTAGAGAAACAGCATACAGCTCAACAGCAGGCCACAAAACCCTAAATAGTACTATAAACTTCTTAATTTCCAAATCCATTCACTGTTCCAGGGCCTCTGCAAAGGATATTGCTTCTACTGCTGGCAGAATGGCACCCCTAGCTAATCTGATGAAGACTAGTTGGCCAGCTGCTTTTGAGGCAGAGGTACCCTTTAAAATCAGTTGATTGATTAGCTTAGTACCTGAGCATTAGCGAATAGTGATCTGCACAGAGTTTGAACACGGTCAAAACCTCCACTTTCTCGCTTCTGATATGCAAACTTGCCATAGCCACTTTCCAGCAGCAAGCTACTATCAGCTAAGGCTGACACATCTGGCCAGTCTGATAATAATCCTTGGCCAACTGCTTCTGAGGTAGAGGTTGCCTTTAAAAGCAGCTGCTTGATTAGGCTTAGTATGGAACCATAAGCAACCATAGCACTTTGCAGCCTCTGCCTCACCTTTTGCTGCTGCCTCTGGCATGCAATTTGGCATCACATTTTGGCAGGTAAGCCAGCTACCACAAGCCCAGGACAATTATTGTAGTGGGATTTCCTTATTCTGTCTCTCCTGGAAGTTAAATGCAGAGTGGTTCCTTCAGGGCTAAAGAGGGCCTGTCCCTGTTGAAGGAACAGTTTGCCTCTTCTGGAGAAGTGACGCTGGTGTTGAGGCCTGGAGAGATTTACAATTCATTATGCCCACAATGTGCACATTTTTAGGTTAAAAAAATGTACTTACCTGCCCTCACCTTAGTGAACATGGATGGTTTCTAGGAAGGCTGATTGCTACTGGCTCACAAATGAGCTGAAAGCCTGGAAACATAATACCTGTGAGTATTTGCTAAAAACGTCAGCAGTTATCCACTACAAGCAGCAAACCATGCATCTAACTGCAGTCCACTACAAGTAATAAATCACACATTCCTCTGCAGTCCGTTGCAGGGTTAGGACTCCATTTACAACTGTGAAAGGTGCTGTTCGCAACCAGCCACCGAGACCCAAGAGCCCGCCACCAGCTACCGCAGCCGGTCACAGTGCCCAAGGTGTCCCAATGATCAACAGCAAATGGGCCCCCGCGCAAGTGCGGGTGAGGTCTGAGGCACGTCAGGCAGAAGCAATTAGATTGATAACTAACAGGTAAAGGACTTAAGGAAATGCAACTAAGCAGATCACGGAACTTCACTCAGGCCATAGACTAACATGTAAATGCATAGCAGTCATTAATACTGTAGAGTCAATATAAATTGCAGGCAAAGCAGTAAGGGGTTAATAGACATCGGACAATTGGCACTAGCTGGTTAACCTACCTTAGACAAATGTACTACAAAGGTTAATACACAGTAAGACAAGCCTGCAGAGCCAGGCCTTGCTGAGTTAATAGGAAAGGCTTCAGCTCAGCACACCTGCTATCAGCCTAAGCATTAGCATTACTGCAGACACAAACTACAACCTGTGAGGCATTAATAAAACAGACAAACTATGGACAAGCCAGCAAGAGTCACATGTGCGATACCTGCTTTCAGTGGTGCAAGTTAAAGAGGAACTTCACTCTGCTCACATGATTTGTAATAAAAACATCTTTGTCATTCTGAAGCTTCCCTCCAACCACTTTGCATGTTATTTTATATAAACTGTGATACTGTACTTGTCAAATATGCTGCAGAAATCTCCCTCCACTGAGTCTGGCTGCAACCATTTTAACTGTCGGCAGCTGAAGCTGCTGCCTGTTCACTTCCTGGCTTTACACAGACACACAGGGGCATACTCTCCAGCTCTGCAGCTTATTGGCCCTCTTATGACTCATCCCCCCTCCCTTCCTGGTAAACTCTCACCAGAGTCAGAGAGAGGGATGTGCATGGATGTCATAAACATAGGCTTTTTTCCAGACAAGAAACAGGAAGTGGGCTGTATAAGGTATTTACTGGCAGAAAAAATGTTTTACTAGCCAAAGTTAAAACAAGTGCAAAAGATTTAATAAATGGAAAGATGAGAAAATGACCGAAGTTCCACTTTAACAGCATATACCTGCAGAGAACTTCTAAACCCACATAACTGAACATTATAGACTTGTGCACCATGTGGTGCCTTACCACCCGCACGTCTCTTTGCCAACAGGATGTCCAATGAATGTTCATCCACGGAGTCATGATGCAGGAGCAATCACTAGAGACCAGCTGCCTGCACCCCCAATGCCTGGAATATGCGGGGGGGGGGGCCTCCCCCAACTAGGAGCTTTAAAACCTGTACAGAAGGGAGCATCAACACAGGAGTGGCCTAAATCTGTGCAGCTTGGCCAAATTAATCTCCGGCAAGGTGAAGAGGGGGAAAAAAAAATCTTGCTTGAAACAGTGACACAACCGGCTGAGCATTGAGGGGGAAAAAAAGAAAAGGAGAATGCTGCCTGGTGGGACTCCTTTTATAATCTAAACAGTCCTGAAATTGGGCATGGGGGCGGAGCCTATCCACATGTATATGCTGTCATGCTTGTGTCAGGAAACAGGTTGAAGTAGAACCCCTAAAAGCGGGACTAAACCCTCTTACACTTTACAGCCAAGAAAGCGGCTATCTTAGCCTTTGTTTGATCTGCAATTGCCATGGTGCTGCACATGTGGTCAGCTATGATACCAGCCATTTGATGGCTTGAAAATTCCTTTGAGAGCAAAAGCAAATGTGATGGAACCATTTTGGAAAAGTTACATCGATTTCCGATTCAAATGGTTCTGCAACGGGAATTGGAGAAATGGAACCCTGTTCCCAAAGAACTGCTAGAACTTTATGGAGACCTGCTAATCTATGCAAAGTCACAAGCAGATTGCAAGTGATGAATTAGGGATGGGGCTGTGAGTGACACTCTGGTTTATAGCCCCTGGAAACCACCTCCTACACCTAAGAATCAGAGATGCAATCTGTCAAGGTGTCTGAAAAAGCTAACAGATAACTCCCACTTTGGATAAAGGGGCCCACACTCCTGCAAAAAAAGACTTGTTTAAGGGTTTTGGAAAACTTGGAGATCCAAGGTGCATGGGTAGACTGGGTGTTAAACTTGGGTCTGGGCTTGGAGTGTGAGGCTGTGAAGTAACAAAGGACTTTTTTGAGCTTCTGTGAGGAATTGGCCATCAAAGGCTTAGCCTTGGGTTATATGAAGATGATTGCTCTTGCTTCCTGTGGGATCCTAAATGATGGCATCCAGGGCAGATCCAAAGAGGTTTTTGAAAGCACCTGACATGAGACCCAAGGTCTGAAAGTCCCTTTTAGGCTAGCCCAGCAGTGTCCTGTCCAGCGGGGTCCAAGTACAGCACTCCAAAGCTAGGATGAGGAAAGGCCAATGGGATAGCTGCCATATAGAGATCAGCTTAAGCAGTGATATAGCAGTCTTAAAAAAAAAAAAATCTAAAATGAAAGCTAGTAAGTACAGTAGGAAAGAAAGAAAACTGAGGTTTGCTGGTAGTAAAAGGGGTTATTCTAGACTGACCTATAATTTGTTTGCCATTGTCCAATTCTCCTGTAGGTGGCAATATAACTAGACAGTATATGACTTCTTGCATTCCTCCCATGGATTCGGGAAAAAAAAAAAAAAATTTCAGAAAGATCAGCAAAGGTAGCTGACGTGTTTGTTTTCATGATAGGTTTTATTCAGTGCACACCTCTCTCAGCCAAGCACTGCTGAATCATTTAAGCCAGCCATACATGGATCAAATCTTGGTCGGTTCAGAAGGGACTCGATTCAAACTACGTATAGGCAGGCTGGTTGTGCTGCTATAGTCGATCAATGCCTCAAAAATCAGCCTGTCTGATCACTGCCTGCGGTTATAGCGGCTACCAGTAATCATGTTTTGCTGGCCAGGAAGGTCCCCCCCCCCCATCCCCTGGCAGAATATAATAGCACTGAGTGGTTGCAGGAAAGAGAATCAAATCATTTAGTATTTTCTGTGTGCTTTTGGTAATAACAAATATTAGCCACCAAAGGAAATATGGGTATTAAAACCAAGTCAGAGGAAACCAATCCCGATGACCAGGGCTGGACTGGGACAAAAATTTGGCCCTGGACTTCTTCCAGACTGGCCCACTTTAATTTTGCAGACATGCACAAAAACAGTATATAAACTATATGCAATTGCTCGAGGTGATTGCCCTGCAAAGCGGCCAGTGGGTCCTGCTGGGAGCCAGCCACTGACCTGTGGGCCCTGCAAGGAGCTGGCCACAGGCCATGGCCATCTTCCAGCAGGACCCACATTGTTGAGGCCTTTTTTGAGGTACTGGGTGGGCACTGGGGCAGGGTAAATGGAGGGGTGGATAGATGGGATTTGGGGTCAGCTGGCCCTGGGGGTGTCAGGGTCTTTCACCTCAGCAATGCCTTCACCCCCCCTGGGAGCTTGAGCGTGTGGACTACAACTCCCAGAATTCAACAGGGTGCAACAGCTAGCTGGCGGCCATGCCCCCCAGTGAACTGACACTGACAGCTCCAGCACAGCTGGCTCTGGCCACTCACATATAGCCTCCTGATCCATGTTCCTGAGGACAGGCCAGTGCAAGAATTTTTGTGTACTTAGGCAACGGTGCATTTTACCACCCCCCCACCCCAAGGTAACTGGATACGTCCCTGACTGCCACTGTCGTCCTATGCATACAGAAAGAGCCCCCCTTTACCATGAGAGACCCCACTTACTGAAAGAACCCCCATTTACCATCAGGTCCCCCACACTCACAGAAAGTACCCCCTTTACCATCAGATCCCCCACTCACAGAAATTACCCCCCTTTACCATCAGATCCCCCACTCACAAAAAATTCCCCCCTTTACCATCAGATCCCCCACTCACAGAAAGAACCCCCCTTTAGCATCAGATCCCCCACTCACAGAAAGAACCCCCCTTTACCATCAGATCCCCCACTCACAGAAAGAACCCCCCTTTACCATCAGATCCCCCACTCACAGAAAGAACCCCCCTTTACCATCAGATCCCCCACTCTCAGAATGAACCCCCCTTTACCATCAGATCCCCCACTCACAGAAAGAACCCCCCTTTACCATCAGATCCCCCACTCACAGAAAGAACCCCCTTTACCATCAGATCCCCCACTCACAGAAAGAGTTCCCCAGCAGTGCTGGAACTATACATGGTGGAGAGACTGTGGGGGAAGAAAGTGTAGCTGCAGCAGCGGAGCACACAGATCACATTATACCTGTCAGATGAGAACCAGGAAATGGAGGTTGGCGTGGCGGCTCCCTGTGCACGGTATCCCGATCCCACACATGTCCTCCAGGCTCCACTAGTTTCGGCTTCAGCTCAGAGGAGGTGGGTGGAGCTAAGCACTAGGCGCGCATGGAGAAGGAGGAAGTTAAATCCTCCTCCGCTCTGTATTCTGGGACATCGCTCTGGTGACGTCACTGGTTGCTACACGCCAGGCGGCAGGCGGCTAGCAACCATTCCGGGCAGTGAGTCAGCAGCTGTGGAACTACAACTTAAAGCGGGTCTCGGGTCAGAACAAGTGACAGACGGTAAAACGGCGATGGTGGCCTTTTTAGGGGGCATCAGATCGGCACAGGGGGCAATCCAGGGACACTGTATTGTCCCAGAATAAAAGGATCCTGTCACTGAAACCGGCCCACTGAGCCATCGGCCCACCGGGAAAGTCCCGGTAGTCCTGATGGCCAGTACATGCCTGCCGATGACGGTCTGATTAGCAATTTAATTACCACACTCTTTGCTGCTAATACGACAAAACAGCAACAGGGACTGCATGTGGAAAGACAAATCATAGCTGACAGGAATGAAGCCTTCAGAACCAGCAGTAGTGAGCTGTAATACACTGGTCAGTTGCTGAACTGAGTCCTGTGCGGTTTAGGGCCCATTCAAGCCTACATAATCTGTTAATGCACATTATTAATATGGTGCGTTAAGTAAGGCCATTAACTTGAATGGAATGCCAACACACCATAACAGACTTAAATTTGGACTTGCGGTATTTTTTCTGACTTCGTGCACCACAACACAAATAAAAGGTTTCTATGCGTTGGGATGACATTTAAAATTAATAGCACCCCAGTACATGTATTACAGTAAAACATGGGACAAAATGGGCTTCTAAAGGTAATTTGTCATGAGGAAGATGCAGAAAATCTCATTCCATTGCTGATGTCCTTCTGGCTGTTATGCTGACCTAAAAACAATATAGGTGCCTGTGTATCTCTCATATTTTTAGTACCTTACTGAGTTTGATCAACATGAAATATTTATTTCAGTTTGGCTTAGAAATTCCATCTTCCTCAACTCCTGGAAGCTCACGTTCAGGTTCTTCCCGAAGTTCCATTGCATCTGTCCGGTAAGGAACGCAAAGCTTTTTTTTTTTTTTTTTTTTTCATGAAGTAGGATGTGTTATGGTCTGAATAACAAAAACAAAATTCTAAATAGCTGTCATTATTTTAAGGTACTATACCACTGATGTTCAGCTCTTTATGTACTGCACAGCTTTGAGTGAGAATCAAATGTAGTCTATACAGGTGGCAAGGACCTTGGGCTCAACATTCTAGAATGTATGAATTTTAGTGTTCCTGTTTATGAAGTGTGCACAAATAGTAACTGGAAAGCTGAGACACAGAACATAAAGCAAATTTGCAGAGCAAAAATGTTATGAACATAATTATATATTTAGATGAAAAAAAAAACCACAACAGTCTGTAGCCATTTGCATATAATGCTCCTTCTCTAGTTAATTGCTGAAACCTGGTTTGTGCTATTAAAAAAAAAAAAAAAAAAAAATCCCAGGGAAGCTTTATCTGCCCATGATGAGAGCTGCAGTTAGAGAACTACAAGTAATAGACATACTCTTCCTACCATAAATGGCAAAAAAAAAAAAAATTGTATGCATTTAAGGTATTGGCAATAGAGTAATATAATAAATAGAACATCAAACTCACTGCAATCAATATATACGTTTTCACCTAAGATTCACACAACCTTCACACTTTTTTTTTTTTTTTTAGTTGAAACCAATTCGAAAAAAGCGTGAAGCTTGCATGGAAACATTTGTAAATGGACCCCATAATGGGCTGTATGTGCATGCACTAAGCTGCTTATTGGCCATCTCTTTCTTGCTGATGGCTTAATGTATGGTCCACCACTGGCTTTTCAAGGGTACATGGGCTAACTACCCTGTATAAAGATGATTTACTTGCCTATTTCTCAGCGTGCTCTGGTCTGATCACTTGTCTCCCAGCAGCCAGCTTCAAGCGAGTGAAGGGACAGCCAATAACATTCCCCATAGTAAGCCTATGGGTGATGTCACCACCCAGCCTTTCCCTCTGTTTGTGCTCTCAACAGAAGCTGGCCCTAGCACAGGATCGCTCTGAGAATAGGCAATTATATACATCTTCCTTTTACAGGGTAGTTATTGTAGGCGTTAAAAGGTGGGTGGAAGCAGTGTGAAGCACAGTAAGCTCTAGCTCACACTTATACTTTAAGTATCTGTAATTAAATTTTAACAACGAATAAAAATTCAGTTGCGTATATATTCAGCACATTGTCTAGTGTATGGCCCTAGTGCCTGGAGGTTTTACAGTGTGCTACTAATGTTGTGTACTGTCCAAGTAATCAGTGTGATCAAGTAACTTTATGCTATTCCAATGTTGGGTCTGCAATCATGTAAGTCATATATTTCTTTATTTATAGTTCAAGTTCTTCTAGAACATCAACCAGCTCAGGCCCCTCCTCACGTGTTAAAGTGGTTGAGCTTGGGATACCTATGGCGTCTCCTCCTTCAAGTGCATCATCTGCTCGCAGCTACAAGTCATCCAGCAGGGGGAGTACTCACAGAAGCCAAAAATAGTAATGGGACAATACAAAAATGTGGTGCAATTGTGTTGTTAAGTTTTGTAATGGTAGCAGAGATCAATAAAATATTCACCATCTTTTTTCAGTTTGCTTTTTGTTCTTTGCATTATGGAATATTAAAATAACAGTAATTAGTAATTTAACCGCTTGCCAACCACTCGCTGACGATTGACGGCGGCAGAATGGCACTCCGCAAATCGCCGTAGCTGTACGGTGGGCGCTTTGAGTATAGGGCACATGCGCCCGCCGCGTGACGTAGGAGCCCGTGGCTGGCAGCCGCGATGGCTGTCAGATACCCGCGATTGCTCCTGAGAAGGAGAGAACAGATCTGTCAATCTAAACAGACAGATCTCCGTTCTGTCAGGGGTGAGGAGAGGGAACAATCGGTCTCCTCCCCCAGGCAGTCCCATCCCCCCACAATTAGAATCACTCCCTAGGACACACATTTAAGCCCGTGATCGCCCCCTAGTGTTAACCCCTTCCTTGCCAGTGACATTTATACAGTAATCAATGGCTATTTATAGCTTTGTTCGCTGTATAGATGTCAAATGGTCCCAAAATAGTGTGAAAAGTGTCCGATCTGTCTGCCGCAATGTCGCAGTCCTAAAAAAAGAAAAAAACAGTTACTTACTGGTAACGTTCTTTCCTGGAGTCTTTCAGGACAGCCACCTGAGACCTTTGCTCCTCCCCTCTGCAGGAAACACCGCGCCAGCTCATTTTAAAATTCCTCCTCCCCTGCTGGTTCCTCAGTTGTTTTAGAGCACCTCCAGTCTGCTGGGGAGACACAAGAACACGTGATACACATAAACAAAATACCACAGTTCCTGTTTCAGGAAATTTCAAATCATTTACATTCGGCGGGTACTAGTGCTGTCCTGAAAGACTCCAGGAAAGAACGTTACCAGTAAGTAACTTAGTTTTTTCCCTTAATCGTCTTTCAGGACAGCCACCTGAGAGGATAAGTCAGGGCCAGATTAAGAGCAGCATGGGGCTGGTGCTAAGGATTTTGGTGGGCCTTTTTATGAAAATAAATAAAATGAAAACGCAAATAATTTTTGGTTGAATTAAATTAAAGAGAGAGAGGGGTGTGAGAGAGTGGTTGAGAGGGGGGGGGGGGGGGGTGATAGCGAGATAGGGGGCTGAAAGAGAGGGGATGAGAGGGAGGGGAAAAGAGAGAGAAAGGCGTTGAATGAGAGAGATGGGGACGAGAGAGAGGGGGTGAGAGTGAGAGGGGGGTGAGAAAAAGGGGAATAGAGAGAGGGTGAAAGAGAGAGAGGGTGGTAGGAAAGAGGGGGTTGAAGGGGGCAAGAGAGAGAATGGGGGATGAAGGGGGTGAGAGAAAGTACAGGGTGAAAGAGGGGATGAGAGAGAGAGAGAGAGAGAGGGGGTTAAAGAGGGAGAGAGAGGGGGGTGAGTCTGGGGGGCACAGCATAGTACATTACACGGGGGGGGAATAGCACAGTACATTACATGGTTGGCACTACACATTACATGGTGGATACATGGATACAGCACATTTAACGGTGGGCGAAGCACAGCACATTACATGGCGGGCACAGCACATTACACTGTTGGCACTGCCCAATACAGCACATTACAAGGTGGGCACAGCACATGACATGGTTGGTACTGCACAACACAGCACATTGCATGGTGGGCACAACATAGCACATGCACACGGTGGGCACAGGACCTTATATGGTGGGCACAGCACAAGACATGGCGGGCACAGCTGAGCACATTACATGGTGGGCACTGCACATTACAAGTGGGCACTGCACAGCACATTATATGGTGGGCACAGCATATTATATGGTGGGTACTGCACATGGCATGGTGAGCACTGCACAGCACATGACAAGGTGGGCACTGCATGACACCACATGATATGGTGGGCACTGCATGACACAGCACAGCACATTACATTGTGGACACCGCACATGACATGGTGAGCCCTGCATAGCGCATTCCATTGTGGGTACTGCACGGCACATGCCATGGTGGACAATGTACAGCACATTACATGCTGGGTACAGCACATTACATGGTAAGCACTGCATGGCGCAGTACATGACAGGGTGGGCACTGCACAGTAGTTTACATGGTGGGCACTGCACATGACATGGTTGGCACTGCATGGCACATTACATGGTGGGCACTGTACATTACTTGGTGGGATCACTACATGGTGGGCACTGTACATTACTTGGTGGGATCACTGCATGGCACAGCACATTACATGGTGGGCACTGCAATGTACAGCACATGACATGGTGGGCACTGCACATTACATAGTGAGCACTGCAATGCACAGCAAATTACATACTGGGCACAGCACATTACATGGGGGGCACTGCAATGCACAGCACATGACATAGTTGGCACAGCACATTACATGGGGGGCACTGCAATGCACAGCACATGACATAGTGGGCACAGCACATTACATGGGGGGGCACTGTAATGCACAGCACATGACATAGTGGGCACAGCACATTACATGGGGGGGCACTGCAATGCACAGCACATGACATAGTGGGCACAGCACATTACATGGGGGGGCACTGCAATGCACAGCACATGACATAGTGGGCACAGCACATTACATGGGGCCACTGCAATGCACATGACATGGTGGGCACAGCACATTACATGGGGGCATGGCAATACACATGACATGACATGGTGGGCACAGCACATTACATGGGGGCACTGCAATGCACATGACATGGTGGGCACAGCACATTACATGGGGGCACTGCAATGCACATGACATGGTGGGCACTGGGCACAAGAGAGCACATTACATGGGGGGAAGCAGCAGTCTTTCCCCTAGCACAATAAAACACTTCCCCAACAAATGTACTAACCTTATCTCAACAACAGCATGGGAGATGTCCTTCCTCCCGGGCTCCTGCTGGTTAGAACATCAGCGCCCCTCCCCCAGACAGCTCCCCTCCCCCAGACAGCTCCCAGACACTGAGGATCTGTGTGAGTGTAACAGATCCTGTGATAGGAGTCCGAGTCAGGCATCGACAGAGACAGGACTCGGCTGCAGTGACTAACACTTGTCTCCTCCATGTGTGTACAGAGGGCTCCTCTTCCTTCAGGAAGGCACACAGATATTCATAAGCCACTGCCATGGGCCTATGTTGAGGGAGGGGCCTGGAGCTGCAGCTCCACCAGCCCCTATGTTAATCCGGCCCTGGGATAAGTGAGCACTTACCCTTAGGGCGAGACTAAAGCTTGTAAGACCTTGCGTCCAAAGGCTTGCTCCTTGGTCGACAAGAGATCCACTCTGTAGTGCTTGACAAAGGTATCAAAGCTGGACCAGGTCACCGCTTTGCAGATTTGCTCCAGCCCTCTCTGCCTGTGAGGTTGCCATTGACCTTGTCGAATGTGCCCTAATACCATCTGGGATCTGCCTACCCCCCAAAATGTAGGCCTGACCAATCAATCCCTTCTCTGAGCCATCTGGCTATAGTGCGCCTTGAGGCTTTCTGACCTTTCTTAGCTCCTGAAAATAAAACAAATACGGAATCGGACTTCCTGAAAGGTTTGGTTTCCTTTAAATAATGTAGGATGCACCTCCTTACATCTAACTTATGAAACTTAGCCTCCTGTTCTCCAGAAGGATTTGTACAAAAAGGTAAAATATCATGACCCCTGTGAAACTTTGAGGTAACTTTAGGTAAAAAGGCTGGGTCTAGCTTAAAAACTATACGATACGGAAAAACTTGGCAAAAAGGAGGCCTGATTGATAAGGCCTCCATTTCACAAACTTTCTTGGCAGGGTGACCGCCACCAAAAAAACTGCTTTAAATGTCAGTTTTATTGGGCAAATTTGTCTGCTTAAGGCTTTGAAAAATCGAACTATCCATGGATTGGTGGCTAGCTTCTTTTCCTTTGATGTGAATAGGTCCACTTGCGGAACTCCCTATCTTTGTGTAATTGTCTTGAACACGTCTTGATTTAATCTCCAGTCACCTTCTCTCAAACTCCTTTTGCAGAGATAGTCAGCTACCTGATTGAGTTCATAGGACTGCTGATAGTGAAAGGACGCATTTTTCCACCCAATTTAGAATCCCTTCTGCCAGGGACCACAAGGTTCCTTGTTCCCCCTTGCTTGTTTACGTAAACAACTACGAAAACTACGGAATCTGTAAGTGGTGACTCTTCAGGTGTTCCTCGAAATGTTTGAGTGCTAGGAAAACTGCCTTTAGTTCCTTCCAATTCGAAGATCTTTTCATTTCCTCATCTTTCCAAACTCCTTGTGTTATCTGTGGGCCCCCCAACCCACGCCACTTGCATCTGTAGTCATTACTTGAGTGACTGGTAAGGTCCACATCCGTCCTCTGGTTAAATTTTCCAGATTCCACCACCACCATAAAGACTTTACTTGTGTTGGTATATGTATCTGGGTGTCTAGTGAATCTTGTTTGCGATTCCATATTTTTAAAATAAATATTTGTAGTGGTGGAAAATGCAATCCCGCCCATTGTACTGCCGAGATTGCTGAGGTTAATAGTCCCAAAATGGCCATTGCCCCTCTTATTGTGCAAGGTTGGTTGTTTTGTAGCATTTTCATTGCTTCTTGAATTTTTTTAATTTTTTCTCTTGGTAAAAACACCTTTTGTTGTCTTGAATCTAGGGTGTACCCCAAATACGCAATCTGTTGGGAGGGGAGCAGGTTGGACTTCTCCAGATTTAGTAACCACCCCAGTTTTTGTAAAATTCTGGGTGTAACTTAGGTCTTTGATTAATTTTTCTGGAGTGGTGGCAAAGATCAGCAAGTCGTCTAGGTAGGCAATGACTGCGCTGCCCCTGAGTCGGAGTGTCGCCAAAGGTTCTGCCAGTACTTTTGTGAATATTCAAGGTGAAGATGAAAGCCCGAACGGAAGAGCCTGAAACTGAAGGTGGTACGTCACTTCCTTTGGCAGTAAAAACAATCTTAGATAAACTTGCGGTTAATTATGAATCTGATCAGCAACACAAAACTTGGATGCCTACAACTGGTAGTTATTTCTGCTGTGTCTAATGAATCTACATGACAAAATGGGAAACGACATATGCCATTTCATAACAACTGTTATACTTACACTGAAAGTTGTATTCTGTTCATAGGCCTTAATATACGCTCTATATATGCAAATGCTACATCACTCATATGCACACCACTCATATTCAAATAAAAACTTTTACCCACCAAAACACCAACCTGATCAGCGACACACAAAGGCTCAGACACGTGAATGGATAATCAATCTTTATATTGGCAGTATTTTGTGGAAGCACTAACATAAAATATATATCTGCATATACCATTATACAATATTTACTATATCTGTATTGAATTAAACATTTGCTTTATGGAACTCATCATGCAATATGTATGTACACAAACAATACGTTAAACATGTATGCATCATTTTATTTCAATAAAAAACTTTGTTCAACGAAAAAAAAAAAACAATCTTAGATATTTTTGGCACTTTTGCTCTATTGGGATGTGTACAAATGCATCCTTTAGATCCAGGGAAACCATGTAGCACTTTGGATGCAATAATGCTTTTACGGAAAAGATTGAGTCCATCCTGAACCGTCTGTAGGTCACTGACTAGTTTAAGGGCTTGAGATTTAGTATCGGTCTGAATTTCCCCGAGGGTTTCTGGACCACAAATACGTGGGAGTAAAAATCCTTGCCAATTTCTTCTTGTGGTACATAGCTTACCACTTCTTGTTTTATTAGTTCCTTTATGGCTTTCAATAGACCTCTGTTTTTTGTCAGTTCCGTGGCATAAAATCTGCTTGGGGGTAGGGTTGAAAATTCCAAACGATACCCTTGTTGCACAATTCTTAGTATGAATCAGCTTGAGGATATCGCCTCCCATTGTGTAAGGAAGGCCCCCAATCTTCCCCCCCACTGTGACCAACTTGTCACTGTTTGCTCAGGAGGACGAAAAATTGCTCCTTCTTTGCCTTTCCCTCTCTGGTTCCAGGGTCTCTCGATTCCCAGCCCTGGGTGGTCCAAAGCGAGGCCTCGTATCTGTTCTTGGTCTTTTCTTTCCTTGTTGCGGTTGACCCCAGGTTGGTTTACGTTTCAACGGAAAGGCTTTCTTTTTATCCGCTGTGCGATCTAGTACCTTTTCCAATAGTGGCCCGAACAACATGTCCCCTGTTAGAGGGATTCCACAGAGCTTGGCCTTAGAAGCGTCGTCCCCCTGCCAAGTCTTTAATCACAAGGCCGAGGACCTTGCAGCCATCCGTAGTGACTCCGCAGATGCATCCGCAAAGGAGGATATGCCCTTGAGGAGTGTAGGAAAGGATGATAATATTTGCTCCTTCGGTGTTCCCCCCCTCAGTGTGGGCCTGTATTTGAGTGAACCAGAACTCCATGTTTCTAGCCACCACCGTTACTCCATTACTGCCATAGCTGGCTTTAGACTCCCTACTGTAGAATCCCATGATTTTTTTTCAGAAGAGAATCCATTCTTTTGTCCATTGCATCAGACAGCACTCCCATGTCTTTGAATGTTAGGTCTGTATGCCTCGAGACCTCGGAAACCACTGCATCTAGTTTGCGGATGATCCGGTGTCAGTTTGAAACAGGTTTCCCAAATGGAAATCTTCTTTTTAAAGCTTTTGAAAAGAAGGGTTTCCTCTCCGGATCCTGCCATTCATTTTTTATTGTCTCTACTAAGACCTCATGAACCGGGAAATTTTTCCTTTCTTGTTCCCCTAGGCCCTGGTACATTTGATCATGTAATGTTAGGGTCTTCTTTTCAGGTTGCATACCTAGGGTAGTATAGATGGCCCCCAGGAGGCTCTCTACTTCGTCCAGCGAAAGTTTATACCTGGAGGGTTTTCTGGAATCACCTTCCAGAGCTTCTCCCTCTGATTCTTGGGAACCGGACCCTGCACAATCTGGCTCCTCCTCCTCCCTGGAGGCTTCTGGTGGGCCCGCGCTTGTTGAGGGTACCTGCAATTTTGGCAGTGCTACCTGTTGAGGTGGTAGTGGAGCAGTTTGAGGCTGCGGGATCTGAAAACCTGAGAACAATGTTTTGAATGACTGAAAGGTATTGGCTAGTTCTTTAACTCAAGCTGCTAATTCACTGCCTTGTTCAGTGGAATGTTCCTGAACTACCTTGTCTATGCACTCTTTACATAGCGTCTTTACCTAGGAGTCTCTAAGTGCGACTTTACATGAAGGGCACCTCCTCTTGGAACTATGAGGTGGTTTAGTTTTGTCTGTTTTGCACTGAAATACACAATTACAGGTATCAAACAAATTCAAGCTTAAACTACCCTGTATACATTGCAGGTGTGTAGTTTTAAAATTAAACATGTGGATTTCTTTCCCCAGGACCCCATGTTTTATCCCTTGGCACTGAGGGTATACCCCCCCCCCCTCCGCTGTTACACAGAAGGAACCATGAAAGAGTTAAGCTGTGGAGCAGAGTGGGAGCACTGCTAACATTGAGAGCACTGAGCCTCTGTCAGTAAGGATTGGTGGGGAGAGTAGTAAGGTAAGGGGAGCTCCTCCCTAGGTCCCCCTTACCTTTGAGTGAGTGGAGCTAGCCTCCGTGGGAGCAGTCTGCCGTTCCTCTGCATCAGACATGATCCAAACGGGTCTCTTGTGCCGCCAGTGGAGCCTAGTGCTGTCTCTACAGCAATGTGGCTCTTCTCCAGTCTTTGCCCGGCCCCTCTTCAGTGATCCGGAAGCCGCAGGTCAACCAAATGTACCCGCCCCTTCCACCAGAGATGACGTCACCTGCCGCATTCATGCATTGCGGCGCGGCTTGCTTGTACAGCAAGCGCAGTGATGCCTCTGGCCTTTCTGTGGTGCTCGGTGGGGCCGGTACCTCCTTACCTCACTCGGCGCTAAATCGGGGCCCCCTCAGCTTACTCCTACACCCGGAGAGCAGAAGGCGGCATTTTGTTTTGGCAGGTAAGCCTTTCTGGCCAAAGGTCCTAGAAGCTCTGTACTCCTTTCAGGACATCCATCTGAGCTTTCCTTGCTCCTGGACTGGTTCCTCTGTCGGTGTCTCCCCTCTGGACAAAACACAATAACTGAGGAACCAGCAGGGGAGGAGGAACTTTAAAAGGGGCTGGCACGGTGTTTCCTGCAGAGGGGAGGAGCCAAGGTCTCTCAGGTGGCTGTCCTGAAAGACGATTAAGGGAAAATAAATGCCATAAATCTATCCCCTATTTTGTAGACACTATAACTTTTGCACAAACCAATCAATATACGCTTATTGCGATTTTTTTTTTTTTTTTTTTTAACAAAAATATGTAGAATACATATTGGCCTAAACTGCTAAAGAAATTTTTTTTTATTTTTTGGGGGGGGATATTTATTATAGCAAAAAGTTAAAAATATTGCTTTTTTTCAAAATAGTCTGTCTTTGTTTATAGCGCAAAAAATAAAAACTGCAGAGGTAGTCAAATACCTCCAAAAGAAAGTTTTGTGGGGGGGGAAAAAAACGTCAATTTTGTTTGGGTACAGCATCGGATGCCCACACAATTGTCAGTTAAGTGCCGTATCTCAAAAAAATGGCCCGTCAGGAAGGGGGTGAATTCTTCCAGGGCTGAAGTGGTTAACAAAGGCTTTGGTTTAGGGAAGGGTAAGTCAACACCACCAGGTAAAATTAAGGTTGTGATTGTGTATACATCAACTATACACCACTCTTTCCTGCCACCTTCCTATTGGCTAACAATGGAACAGCTGGTCTCACTAGCCATCAGAAAAGACAGACCCCAGCATTAGCATTCAATTTATGCTTTAAAATTTCCTTTATAGGGATTCTCATTATTCAGACTCCTGGAAAACACTGAAAATTAAACCAAGTTGATTGTGTCTTGAAGATGCAGTCACCTTACCATGCCTACACAAGTTTGCTTTAAGAGCCAATATGGGCTTAAATAAAAAAAAAAAAAAAAGAAACCATTCTTGGCTGCAGTGTGCAAAAAGTTTGACACAGAAAAGAGACACGAAAGCACTGCTACTAGCACAATATAGAAGCAAGTTCCCATAGGGTGATCAAACACATGCAATTATTTGCTTTTTTTTCCCCCCATGTCATGGAGTGCTATGGGTTATTCGCACTATAAACACACAGTGGAATTCATAAATCGTATGGTAGATACACCGTGGATGGTGTTTTGGCAGTGCAACCAATTGTACAGGTCAAAAGAATGCAGGTGAATCTGACAGAACTGTGGCACGTCTACAAGGTGTATGTCAATTTATAAATACTACATTATATACTAACAAGCACACACACCTGTATTATATTTTTAAATGTTATTTCATAATATATGTTTATATAACAATATATTTTAGCTATTTATTAAAGTATATTAATTTCTTTACAAACTAGGAAGAAAAAGTTCACACAATTAACACCAACATGAAGGGGTTTATCTGATATAGTGGTATACTTATTGCTTCTGTCCCAGCATTACTGACAAGCATAAAACATATGGCCACTGTGGCCCAAGTGTTGGTATTTCAATAGAAAGTGGCGCATGGCTTCTGACAGCATCCACAGCACCAATGTCTGAAATTACTTACTAAATCGTCCTGAGGTATTTTAAAAATAAGAAAAACATACAACCAATATTTACAAACTGCTTAAAGCGGTAAAACAAAAATGTAATAGATGTGGTGGCTGCATGATTTAGATTTTGTTTCCCCCTATATTTCACCTGGTGATCCAGCCAGTGACACTATTCCTGTCTTATGCCGCGTACACACGAGCGGACTTTACGGCATACTTGGTCCTGTGGACCGGAGTCCGTTGGACAATTCGATCGTGTGTGGGCTCCAGAGGACTTTTTTTTCCACAAAAGTTCGACGGACCTAGAAATGAAACATGTTTCAAATCTTGAATGAGATGCATTCTAGCCCATTATGTTTTTACTTTGCAGGGAACAAAATAGGAAGTAAAACCCATCAGGGTTTACTTCCTCTAATACTGCTTTGTTGGGTAGATTTGTTTTAGTTTATGAATGCAGGTTTAACCCTTATTTGCAAACTTTTAGTCATCCTTTGCTAAAATGTAAACAAGAGTATAATAAGAGTTTTGGCATACCTGTAAATTCCATATATTGGAGTACAGCGCACAGGAAGTGATTTGATAGATCATAGGTTATATACCCCCACCTTTAGGTGATTGGACATGTGTAACCCTACAGACCTCAGTTTTTTTTTTAGTTTTTGTTTTTTTAGGGAGATCACAGAAAAAAAAAAAAAAGGGAGGGACCTGTGTCCAATACTGAACTCCAAGATATGCCATTTACAGGCATGTCAAACTTCCTATTTTTAAAAGATACAGTACACCAGTATTGATTCATAGACTACGGGCATACACAAGCAATAAATCAAGGAACGGGCAACAAACAAGCATCAACAGGAAAACACAAGAAGGGTCAACGGAACTGAACAACCAGTTATACAGCAGCAAGTGAAGGTGGAGGTTCAAACAAGTTTGGTTTGGAACAAGATGTGAACAAAAGATCAGGCCCAATTACTTGATTTTAACGGGAGAATGGGTTCAGGCAGAAGTTCTATTAACCACTTGCCGACCAGCCACCGTCGTTATACGGCGGCAGGTCAGCTCTCCTGTGCAAATCGCCGTAGCTGCACGGTGGCTCACCCAGGCGCGGGTGCATGCCCGAGGGTCGGGCGGACTCTAATGTCCACTGGCGACCCGCAATGTCCTAGTACAGAGGCAGAATGGGGCTCTGCCTTCCTAAACAAGGCGGATCCCCGTTCTGACAGATGACATGACAGGTTACTGTTCCCAGTATTTCGAAGAATAGCATAAAGTTTTTTGTTTTGCAGCACTGGGCATCTTGAAAAATTCCGCCCCAAACTGCCCATCATTTATAGATCCACCCACGACATGTAGAAATCCGCCCCTCACCGACATGAACTCGCCACGGAAGCACAGGGCACAACCTGACAAAAATGTATTCTGTCGGCTATTGTGCTCAGGTGCCGTCACAACACATTCATCCCGAGCACTTCTCGACGGCGGGCAATTCTCGACACAACACTGGCTTTGCCACAATTTCGTAAGCTGGAAAGAAGTGTTGAGCAAGGCAGACAAGTGCTGAAGCCTCTGGGAACAGGGGGATTGTGACCTTATCCAATACGGAGTCAGCAGATTCGGTACTACGGTCAAAGCCTTGGGAAGGCAAGAGCAGAATAGCTGCCTTAGATCATAAATGGGCAATTTTGCAATCTGCAACCCTGGAAGAAAAGGTAGGTATTTGCATATCAGAGTTCGGGAAGGCTAAAAGCCATAGACTTTATAATATAATAATATCAATATGTAAACATAGTGGCAGAGAATTCTGCTTTTGTCAGACAGGCCACATAAAGAGTCTTTAAGGGAGTAAGGTTTGTGTTAGACCTTTCTCTGGAAAAGGATCAGAGGAACTTGGGAGTTTCCTCAGGGCCTGTAGCGGCCTTACTGCTGTCTGTCCCCCGTGCTCTCTCCCCCAAAGCACCTGTAATTTGCCTATGCCAAATAAAGGCTACTTTCAGAATGGTCATTGATTGAGGGACTTCACCATGTCTGGTAATAGGGCATTACAATGACCAGGGGGCAAACAAAGTTCCAATGGGTGTGTGTCTGCAGTTTTGCCAACTGGTGGGACAGCAAACAAACAGCTTGCGTTGTCAGCAGAAAATGCCCACCAGTAGTGCAGTTAGAAGTCTTATTAGCACTATTTTACTAGCCACAAGAGAAGTTCTGCTATGGAGGTGAAAAAGATCAAAAGTAAAACACGTAAATGCTATAATGTTACCTCTAAGACTAAATAGTAAGATAATAAAAGTTAGGTAAAAACCACTAATGGCAGGAATACACGATAAGAAAATCAGGCGAAAACTTCCGTTCTGCAAACAATCGGCCGATTTTCCACTCGTCGATGCCCAGCAAGTAATACCCGATATCGATATTGTGAACGAAAAAGACGGATTGAAAAAAATTGAAAAATTGCGTTGCATCGTTTGCGAATGAACGATATTCTACTCGTTGGTGTGAAGGTCGTCCATAAAACATCTCTTGAACATTATCACGCATGAGCGGAACCAGTAGACGACCCCACTTGTATGCGAGATGTCAACACTATGTATGAAATCGATTGCTCTTTTAAAAGATTTTTTTGATTGGTTAATGTTGGTGACGATTTCGAACCACGAACGCTGTTTCGTTGGTCGGTCGATTTTCTCTGTATTCCTGCTGTAAGTGTAGATTCCCGTCTCCATAACCTGTGCCTTGTAAATCACTTGAGTGCATGGCACTGTGGTGTGTCTTGTAGGATAAAAATGTAGCACAGATCCATCGAAACATATAAAGGTTCAGAGAAAGCCTGTCCTACCTTGTCCATGTTGCTAGTCCAGATCAGGGTCCAAACTTCACCTGTCATAGTGGGCATACCCCTAAGGGGTCTTCAGGGTCTGGGTGCCAAGAGAATAGACTATGATCCTAGACCTGTAGTACACTTACCTGTGCCAAGGTAAACACTGAAATCAGGATCCAGTGCCTGAAGTAAACGTTACAGGCCAGACCTGCTACTGCTGGATACAGATACGGTATCCCAAGGGTAACTGATCTGGAAACTACTAGTGAGTCATGAAGGCAATAAGCAGTCAGAGCTTGATGGAAGTGTCAGTCGAAGTAAAATGAATCTGATGAAAAATCGTAGGAAATTATTCTCCAAGGAGGAGAAGGCATCTATCACCTAAGAACACTGGCAAAAAAACCTGTATTGGAGTACATGGCTGAGCTACACTGAGGTGTGAACCCAAGGATGCTTTTGCCAGTGTTCAATTAGGTCAAGGAATTTAATCCATGGTCTATGAATGGATTCTTGTGTCTTGTGTGGCATTGTACGATAAAAGTATTCACTTGCATCAGCCTAGATAATGCAAATCACATTGAGATATAATTACAGATCAAAATGTGTGGTATACCCATGGCCAAAGTTATAATACTAACACCTTTTTACAAAGCCATCCACAACTTAGCCCCCTGCTACATCACTAGCCTAGTCTCAAACTACCTAATCGTTCTCTTCGTTCCTCTCAAGACCTCCTGCTCTCTAGCTCCCTCGTCACCTCCTCCCATGCTCCCCTCCAGGACTTTTTCTGAGCCTCTCCAATCCTATGGAACTCCTTACCCAAATTTGTCCGATAATCTCCTACTCTATTGGCTTTTAGATGATTCACCCTCCTCTTCAGAGAAACCTACCCTACCCACACCTAACAACTGTATTTTAATTTCCTCCATCAGCTCACCCTCCACAGTTATTACCTTTGGTTTTCTCTTGACCCTCCCTTCTAGATTGTAAGCTCTAATGAGCAGGGCTCTCCAATTCCTTCTGTATTGCATTGCATTGAAACTATACTGTCTGCCCTCATGTTGTAAAGCGATGCGCAAACTGTTGGCGCTATATAGATCCTGTATAATAATAATATAAATAATTTAAACATGCCTACAGTTAACTATGCATAGAGCAGTGTAAAAAGGAAAGGGGGTGGTTGCGGTGATAGCTTAGTGCTGGAGGGCACCATTTCAAAGGCAAGTCTTTAATAATGTACTAGCACATAGCATAAACATGGAAAGGGAGGGGGGGGGGGGGCAGTGTAAAAAAAAAAAACAAAAAAAACTAGTTTACTGCCGCTTTGGGGAAAAATAAATTACCTTGTGTGCTGATGAATATAATTTAAGCTCACTACACTTTAAAGCGTAGTTCCACCCAAAAGAGGAAGCTCCACTTATCCGCGAGGGGAGAAGGACCTCTGGTGCAACTTTGGCACCTTTCGGTGGGGGGGAGGAATGAGTACCTGTTTTTGACAGGTACCCATCCCCACTTCTGTAAGATCCCACCATGGCGTAGTCCCTCGGAAGTTAAGCCCCCCTCCTCCTTCCTTCGCTGCGCCAGTTAGAAAGCAAAGCGCACTTCGTACATGCGCAATAGGGAACCGGCTGTGAAGCCAAAAGGCTTCCCTTACCACGAATGGCGGCGGCAGCACCCGAGAGCCGATCCAAAAATCAGCTGGGGTGCCGACATTGCGGGATCCCTGGACAGGTAAGTGTCCTAAATATTAAAAGTCAGCAGCTACAGTATTTGTGCTTTAATTTAGCAGCCCCCTCCAGTTCTATGGATACAGCAGCATACTAGAAAAATAACTAGAGTACATGCCCAATATAAGCCACACATGTTCAGGTTTTACAAAATACACTAAACAAAAATTACAAAAAAGTCCAAGTACTTTGGAGAGAAGTTGATTTGCTTATTTGTTCTCGAACAAAATAGATTTTTACATTTTAAAATAAAAGTCATTCTAAAAAAGCAAGACATTTTATTTACATTTTTGTTTAACACCTTTTTCCTTCTCAAATTCAGAAATCTGATGGAGAATATTCAGTAAATTCCCAGGCAAAGCCTTGTTGGCAGCTGAATGAGTGTTCTGTGCTTTGTCATTCCCTTCTGTTCCATCTTGTTGAGATCTTCCGCTGACGTGGGCAGTTTGTAGAGCAGACCGACTGCTACTTAAACTATGCCTTCTTTCTGTGATGTCATGTTCTGATCAATACTTACTCTGAAAAGAGTCCGACTTGCTTCTGCAAGGTTTTTGTGTTTCTTCACGTCGTTTAAAGGAATACATTTTATACAGGTCTTTTTTGGCACAAATCCATAGAATCTCTCCTTTCAGACTTATACTTACTAACTGAAGCTGTACTGTAGGACAAGGCACTGCTGGCCTGAGTCTTTACACTGCTGTAAGAATCTCTTGAATCTTCAGACCTACCTCCCCCAGGATCCATACATTCCAAGGAAGAGGAGGACAAGGAACAATACCTAGTTTTGCCATCTATGGATCTACGTTGACTATGTCTATCCCTTTCTTCATAACCTCTACGACTGTCTACTTTGAGAAATGAGGCAGAGGTGTCTGCAGGAGGGGTACATATTTCCTCTTGGTTTTGGGGTGGCACATTAGAAGAAGGCTTCTTTGAGTGACTGGATGATTTTGAATGCATTCTACGTCTCTTCCTCTTTTTTTGTTTTTTATGGCTGTCAGAAGAAGTATCTGAGGAAGAAGAGTCTGAAGAAGAACTACTTGAAGACAAAGATGAAGATCTTCTTTTGCGTTTCTTTTTCTATCGCCAAAGCAATTAAAAAGCTTAGTAACCAGCATTTTTTTTTTTTAGCATGCTCAAACTTTAAAGATACCCAGCTAAAAGACTAAGAATACCTCAGACATTCAAACATTGGCTCTCTAAATATATAAACTACAGATATCAACTCTGTGTTTATTATTACTACTAGGTTTAAAAAAAAAATGTACATATTAAAAAGGAAAGTTTAAAAAAAATAAAAACACCACACACATCATACCTGCAGCCCCGATCCTTCTTTTCTCGGCTGCCCTATCGCTCCTAGCCTCTCCATCTTGCCAAGTGCCCCCACAGGAAACAGCTTGCTCTGGGGGTACCAAAGCAGGCTTGCTCCCGAGCTGCTGCTCTGCAATGGCTCCCACTGCTGTCTCAGCCAAAGAAGGAGGGAGAGTCCCCTGAGAGCCGAGGCTCTCTTGCACATCGCTGGACTGCGATGGGGCTCAGGTAAGTATTGAGTAATGCATGAAGGTAAAAACCTTGAGTCTTTAGAACCACTTTCACATTAACCTTTAGAGGGAAGTATTTCTAAAAATAGCAATTCTTGTAAATATCAGACACCTCAACATTGCTTCCGTTTCCGGCTTTGCACACTCCTTCCTAATGAGCTAGTAGGATAGCTAGCCTATCATGGAAATAGGCCAACATTGAAGCATGTCAGGAGTAGGGATGAGCTTCGAGTTCGAGTCGAACTCATGTTCGACTCGAACATTGGCTGTTCGCAAGTTCACCGAACAGCGAACAATTTGGGGTGTTCGCGGCAAATTCGAATGCCGCGGAACACCCTTTAAAAGTCTATGGGAGAAATCAAAAGTGCTAATTTTAAAGGCTAATATGCAAGTTATTGTCATAAAAAGTGTTTGGGGACCTGGGTCCTGCCCCAGGGGACATGGATCAATGCAAAAAAAAGTTTTAAAAACGGCCGTTTTTTCAGGAGCAGTGATTTTAATAATACTTAAAGTCAATCAATAAAAGTGTAATATCCCTTTAAATTTCGTACCTGGGGGGTGTCTATAGTGTGCCTGTAAAGGGGCGCATGTTTCCTGTGTTTAGAACAGTCTGACAGCAAAATGACATTTTGAAGGAAAAAACTCATTTAAAACTACCCGCGGCTATTGCATTGCCGACAATACACATAGAAGTTCATTGATAAAAACGGCATGGGAATTCCCCAAAGGGGAACCCCGAACCAAAATTAAAAAAAAAAAATGACGTGGGGGTCCCCCTAAATTCCATACCAGGCCCTTCAGGTCTGGTATGGATATTAAGGGGAACCCCGGCCAAAATTTAAAAAAAAAAATGACGTGGGGTTCCCCCTAAATTCCATACCAGACCCTTCAGGTCTGGTATGGATTTTAAGGGGAACCCCGCGCCAAAAAAAAAAAAAAAAAACGGCGTGGGGTCCCCCCAAAAATCCATACCAGACCCTTATCCGAGCACGCAACCTGGCAGGCCGCAGGAAAAGAGGGGGGGACAAGAGTGCGGCCCCCCCCTCCCTCCTGAACCGTACCAGGCCACATGCCCTCAACATTGGGAGGGTGCTTTGGGGTAGCCCCCCAAAACACCTTGTCCCCATGTTGATGAGGACAAGGGCCTCATCCCCACAACCCTGGCCGGTGGTTGTGGGGGTCTGCGGGCGGGGGACTTATCGGAATCTGGAAGCCCCCTTTAACAAGGTGACCCCCAGATCCCGGCCCCCCCCTGTGTGAAATGGTAAGGGGGTACATAAGTACCCCTACCATTTCACGAAAAAAGTGTCAAAAATGTTAAAAATGACAAGAGACAGTTTTTGACAATTCCTTTATTTAAATGCTTCTTCTTTCTTCTATCTTCCTTCATCTTCTGGTTCTTCTGGCTCTTCTGGTTCTTCTGGTTCTTCCTCCGGCGTTCTCGTCCAGCATCTCCTCCGCGGCATCTTCTGTCTTCTTCTCCTCGGGCCGCTCCGCACCCATGGCATGGGGGGGAGGCTCCCGCTCTTCTCTTCTTCTCTTCTTCTTTTCTTCTTTTCTTCTTTTCTTCTTTTCTTCTCTTCTTCTCTTCTTCTTCATTTTCTTCTCCGGGCCGCTCCGCAATCCATGCTGGCATGGAGGGAGGCTCCCGCTGTGTGACGGCGCTCCTCGTCTGACAGTTCTTAAATAACGGGGGGGGCGGGGCCACCCGGTGACCCCGCCCCCCTCTGACGCACGGTGACTTGACGGGACTTCCCTGTGGCATTCCCCGTGACGTCACAGGGAAGTCCCGTCAAGTCACCGTGCGTCAGAGGGGGGCGGGGTCACCGGGTGGCCCCGCCCCCCGTTATTTAAGAACTGTCAGACGAGGAGCGCCGTCACACAGCGGAAGCCTCCCTCCATGCCAGCATGGATTGCGGAGCGGCCCGGAGAAGAAAATGAAGAAGAAGAGAAGAAGAGAAGAAAAGAAGAAAAGAAGAAAAGAAGAAGAGAAGAGCGGGAGCCTCCCCCCCATGCCATGGGTGCGGAGCGGCCCGAGGAGAAGAAGACAGAAGACGCCGCGGAGGAGATGCTGGATGAGAACGCCGGAGGAAGAACCAGAAGAACCAGAAGAGCCAGAAGAACCAGAAGATGAAGGAAGATAGAAGAAAGAAGAAGCATTTAAATAAAGGAATTGTCAAAAACTGTCTCTTGTCATTTTTAACATTTTTGACACTTTTTTCGTGAAATGGTAGGGGTACTTATGTACCCCCTTACCATTTCACACAGGGGGGGGGGCGGGATCTGGGGGTCACCTTGTTAAAGGGGGCTTCCAGATTCCGATAAGCCCCCCGCCCGCAGACCCCCACAACCACCGGCCAGGGTTGTGGGGATGAGGCCCTTGTCCTCATCAACATGGGGACAAGGTGTTTTGGGGGGCTACCCCAAAGCACCCTCCCAATGTTGAGGGCATGTGGCCTGGTACGGTTCAGGAGGGAGGGGGGGCCGCACTCTCGTCCCCCCCTCTTTTCCTGCGGCCTGCCAGGTTGCGTGCTCGGATAAGGGTCTGGTATGGATTTTTGGGGGGACCCCACGCCGTTTTTTTTTTTTTTTTTTGGCGCGGGGTTCCCCTTAAAATCCATACCAGACCTGAAGGGTCTGGTATGGAATTTAGGGGGAACCCCACGTCATTTTTTTTTTTAAATTTTGGCCGGGGTTCCCCTTAATATCCATACCAGACCTGAAGGGCCTGGTATGGAATTTAGGGGGACCCCCACGTCATTTTTTTTTTTTTAATTTTGGTTCGGGGTTCCCCTTTGGGGAATTCCCATGCCGTTTTTATCAATGAACTTCGATGTGTATTGTCGGCAATGCAATAGCCGCGGGTAGTTTTAAATGAGTTTTTTCCTTCAAAATGTCATTTTGCTGTCAGACTGTTCTAAACACAGGAAACATGCGCCCCTTTACAGGCACACTATAGACACCCCCCAGGTACGAAATTTAAAGGGATATTACACTTTTATTGTTTGACTTTAAGCATTATTAAAATCACTGCTCCTGAAAAAACGGCCGTTTTTAAAACTTTTTTTTGCATTGATCCATGTCCCCTGGGGCAGGACCCAGGTCCCCAAACACTTTTTATGACAATAACTTGCATATAAGCCTTGAAAATTAGCACTTTTGATTATTCATGTTCGTGTCCCATAGACTTTAACGGTGTTCGCATGTTCGAACGAACTTTTTTCCTGTTCGCATGTTCTGGTGCGAACCGAACAGGGGGGTGTTCGGCTCATCCCTAGTCAGGAGGCAAAGGGTGTGACAACACCAGTAGTAAAAACTTTAGTCTGTAAACCGCTTTGCAGAGCACCCCAGGTTTTGAAGTTCTGGTATGCTCTTTTTGGGTACACATTTACACCAGATGCTATTGAAAGCGACTCTGTCACGGGGAAGGATATCTTAAATAATTACTTGCATACACTTTAAAACTAAGGTGTCCCTACTGCCAGTAGCAGTAAAATGGAGGAGCATTTCAGTAATGGGAAGAGCTCCCAGGGAAAGTTGGTATAAAGTGACCCCAGACAGTATTCTGTATAAACAAAATCTAATTTTATTGGACTCAAAGTATTAGTCATAAAGGGATATTCGACTAATTGCAACTCAGCACACATTCATGCATGACTCTGGCTCCTCCAGAGCAAGTACAGCTGCAGACTGAACTTTTTGGCTCCAGTGACCAACTGCTGTCTTATCAGATGCATAGTCCCAATATTAATCCCCTAATGCCTTGTTTCCACTGAGTGGATCGGTTTGGTTCGGTTCGGTTCGGTACGGTACACTATTTTGAGTGTTTCCATTATGAAAGCGGCCCATACAACCGAGCCACGCCATTCTGGGTAATGCTTCAGATGTGGGGTCATAGAAACTGGTTCGGTTAGGGCGGAGCTACGACATGTGACGCCATGCTAGGCATTTTTTCTAAACCCAATAATGGTCCCTGGCGGTCTGACTTGCAGTGGAAACGCTCACCTGAATAGGCCAGACCATTCTAGGCCTTCCAAACTGTACCGACCTGAACCGACATTAGTGTCTGCTACACGCTCCATGTAATTGTTAGACCAGCATGTCCTCACTCGACTAAACCAAAGGGGGAACTGTACGGAGCTTATTTACACTTAGCTAAAAAGTGTTATTGTAAAACTCATTCAAATAACCCCTGCAGCAATTAGTTCTAATTGAACGAGTTTGTCACTACTCCCTAGGGATACAATAACAAGATTGATACTGCTCAGTTGAGAAAATCTCTTGTCTGATACCCCCTTCCTGAATAGAGGAAAAATTTACTCGTTCAACTTATGTTGTGCCCATGGGCCATGTGTGTGCATAATGTTAACTAATAACATTATTTTGGTGTTAGGTGGAGGGTTGCAACATTTCTTTGTTTTGACCTTATTACTTTGAGTCCAATACAATTAGATTTTTTTTTTGATACAGCACTTTATACCAACTTTCCCTGGGAACTCTTCCCATTACTCAAATGCATGCAATTTCTCTGGTATGTATACCCACCCCCATTGTTAAGGGAACAGATGTTTAAAGAAATCCCACTTTTATTCCCCTGAACTAAGGGTGAGTCTTCATTTCTTTGCTGATTATATGTAAAATGGAGAAGGGTAGCAGAGTTCTTAGATTTTACATGAGATGTAAGTTAATCTGAGGTTTTGTTCTTAACAAATCAGTTGTTGTGCCATATGCACATTTTTTAAAGCAGGACTGACATACATACGATCTTTATTGTGTCGGAAATGTATATAGAGCGACATTGGGAGGTTCTCACATAGATGCACAATTGGGTGGACACCAAGCAATTTAAGCAACACAGCTGGCACTGCCAGATTATTTTTAAGTGGTGCATAGCTAATAGCCTCATTTACAAGGGTGCAGATGCTCCTACAGCATTAAAGCGGTAGTAAAGTCTCTTGCTTCATTTAAAAAAAAAAATGGTCCCCCGTGCAGGCTTAGGTCATAATGTACTAGTATGCAGTGCATACTAGTACATTATGACACACTTGCCTGCAGACAGGCCCTCCGGTGCTGTGCTGACACAGCTCTCCTTGGTCTCCGGCGGTTTCCATCTTTGCCCGATCTTCCTTCTGGGTTCCCGATCTTCAGATGCTTGAATGGCCGGGCCGCAGGTGACGCCACTCCCGCGCACGTGCACAGGAGTCACATTGCCGCGGCTCGCAGAGTGGGCTGTAAATGTGGTCTGAGCTACACATGTGCGGCCCAGATCACATTACCCGCTGACAGGCAGGGGGGCATTTATGACAGAAGAGACCACTAAGGTCTCTTCTGTTATAAACAGCTTGCCTGTCAGCGGATTTTCAATTCCAAGAGTTTACTGCCACTTTAATGAGGCATTTGTTTTAGCATTCGTCGCTGTCTGGAGCTGCCTATAGGCAGCCTATGTATGCACAGCTCGGAGAACAGAAAGTGTATAACACAGAATGTCATGTGACAGCAGTGCAAATGGTGCACCTATTAGTCATTTGCTTGAAGAGAAAGAACAGAAAATAAAGGACCACCTGTATACACTGTTGCACTTTGTTCAATGCCTCCTCAGCGTCTGTAAAGGTATTGTCTATAGTCAAAGCTTTACTATAGTAACCCTCGGCATTCATAGGTTTATCTTCTTCAAGCCTACAGTTAAGATGTATCAAACGTTAATGTTTACACTGACTAACTGAGAAACGGATACAGCCAAATACACTTCATTTAAAACTTGGTATGCATATACATTTTCAGAATACACTCCGAACATGCCAGGAAAGAAATTTACCATTACATTTAAAATAACTCTTATGCCCTGTACACACGATCGGACATTGATCGGACATTCCGACAACAAAATCCATGGATTTTTTCCAACGGATGTTGGCTCAAACTTGTCTTGCATACACACGGTCACACAAAGTTGTTGGAAAATCCGATCGTTCTGAACGCGGTCACTTAAATCACGTACGTCGGGACTATAAATGGGGCAGTAGCCAATAGCTTTCGTCTCTTAATTTATTCTGAGCATGCGTGGCACTTTGTGCGTCGGATTTGTGTACACATGATCGGAATTTCCGACGACAGTCAGCGTGGAATTCTCAGCCCCGCCTGCCTCTTCTGATCTGATAGCTACAGTCAGCGGGCGGAGAATTCTCCACTGACGTCAGGAGAGACGTGAGAGGAGAGAGGCGGGCCAGGCAGTCACATGAGCGGCATGTATTGTGCACACACTGAGAAATGAGGTATGAAGCTGAATATTTTTTAAAAAGCACATACAGCGGGGCACTTGATTGTAACATGGGATTTATTAAAGCACAGTAATTTTAACAGTGAGTACAAATGTGTTTGTACTCTTAAACCACATATACGCCCTGTGATAATCGTTCTCCGGCATCCCCTTTGCACATTCCACTGTGTTAACGCCTAGTAGGGGGAAGCCAGGGAACTGTCAGCACAGAGACAGTACAGGGAACGTCACAGGGCTGTTTGTCAGCTGTGGATTGTAATCCCTCCTGACCTCCCAGCAGCAGCTTGTGTGAATGCCTGTACCCTGTAGTGCACCGGATTAGTGCACTTTTTAAGGGAGTGAGGTTATTTTTAATTCAAAGCGGAGTTCCAGTCCATTTTTTGTCTATTAAAAGTCAGCAGCTACAAAAAAAGTGTATCTTCTGACTTTTAATAAAAAGACACTCACCTGTCCCACAATCCAGCAACGCGGCCACTTAAACCCTCCATTCTCTCTCCCCCCTGTCCACGGCGCTGGCAATACTACTGTGGGCATCCGGCTGTGACAGCTTGCAGCTTCACAGCCAAGTGTGCATGTCTCACTGCGCTGTCCTGCATAGCCGGGCAATCTTCTGGGACCTGTGATGTGTCCCAGAAGATTGCAGGGAGGAAGGGCCACCTAGGCGGCCCAAGCGGAAGTGGGAGCTTGTCGGTAATTGTGATGCATCGCAGAATCAAATCCAATTGTTGACCAGATAATCGTAATCAAATCGAATCGTGAGACCAGTGAAGATGCGCACCTCTACCCCATAGTGTTAACCCCTTCCCTGCCAATGACATTTATACAGTAATCAATGGCTATTTTTAGCTCTGAGCGCTGTATAAATGTCAATGGTCCCAAAAAGTGTCAAAAGTGTCCGATCTGTCCGCCGCAATGTCGCAGTCATGATAAAAATCACTGATCACCACCATTACTAGTAAAAAAAATAATAATAATTAATAATTAATTAATAATTAAAAATTTTGTAGATGCTATAACTTTTGCGCAAGCCAATCAATATACACTTATTGCGATTTTTTTTTTTCCAAAAATATGTAGAAGAATACATATCGGCCTAATGATGTGATCAAATACCACCAAAAGAAAGCTCTATTTGTGGGGGGAAAAAAAGGACATACATTTTGTTTGGGTACAACGTCCCACGACCGCACAATCATTTAAAGTGACGCAGTGCCATATTGCAAAAAAATGGCCTGGTCAGGAAGGGGGTAAATTCTTCCGGGGCTGAAGTGGTTAATCCTCTAAAAGACGACCTCAATAATACTTCAGATTAAGGAGAACGTAAACCCTGATGGAGTGACTTTTTTACCCTACTTGACACCAGCCTGAGCTTACAAGCTCCTAAGACCACTGAGGTGTGTCTTCTGGGAATCCCCAATGATTTTGTTAAAAGAATTAAAAGTCGTATTAGGTTTCATTTGCTTTTAGGAAGGCTTTTAAAAAGAAAGGCTATTCTGTTGAATTGGAACAGTGCTGCTCCTATGGTACAGAAAGTCTGTAAATAAATTTTCGGCGGACAACAGTTTGACGTCAGATTTTCGGATGATCAGTACACAAATCCGTCACACAAAAGTCGAAAGTACAAACACGCATGCTCGGAATCAATGCTCACCAAATACAAAATTAGCAGAAGGGGCCCAAAGGGTGGCGCTCAAGAGCTGAAATTCATCATAGTACGTCACTACGTTTGTGTTTGTTGCACGACAATTGTGTACCGTTAGTATGCAAGACAAGATCCTGGCACACGCCCTTTTGACAAAAATCAGACGCTCGGTTGGCCAACAATCGCACCGCGTGTACGAGGCTTTAGTCCGTAGGGTTCAATATTGAGTTGGCCTTCAACTCTTCTGGGAAGGCTGTCCACAAGGTTTAGGAGTGTGTCTATGGGAATGTTTGACCATTCTTCCAGAAGCACATTTGTGAGGTCAGGCACTGATGTGGACAAGAAGACCTGACTCACAGTCTCTGCTCTAATTCATCCCAAAGGTGTTCTATCAGGTTGAGGTCAGGACTCTGTGCAGGCCAGTTAATTTCCTCCACCCCAAACTTGCTCATCCACGTCTTTGTGGACCTTGCTTTTGGTGGAGGGGGATTATGGTGTGGGGTTGTTTTTCAGGGGTTGGGATTGGCCCCTTAGTTCCAGTGAAGGGAACTCTTAAAGCGTCAGCATACTAAGACATTTTGGACAATTTCATGCTCCCAACACAGAGTAGAGTGAATATTTTATTGTCCATTGCCTGGACATATTTTGGACACTTTGAAAAGCAGAAGGCGATACTATCACTTTCTGAAACTCAAACTTGCTTTTTGGGATTACCGCACTGCAACCATGTGCTCGTGGTTGCAGTGCTGCCCCATTGGCTTGAATATACTGCCCACCAAGAATGAGGGGTTGGGGTCATTTTTGAAGCTCCATGAAGCAAAGCCTTGCAGCTGTGAAATGTGTACACCCTGCGCCCAGCTGCCTTTACAGCTTAAGGGGGGCAGTGGAGGGGTGGGTGGGTAAAAATGCAGCTTAAACATTTATTTTTACCCACCCCTTCAACTGCAAGTGTAAACTAAGCCTAAAAGAGAAAGTTGGCTGCAGGAGGCATTGCAATCAATGGAGAGGGTAGTCAAGTGTGTTTGAGTCCAAACAGCACTGACAGTCCCGCTCCCGGCTTACCTCACTTCCGTCCCACACATAAGGCTCCGGCCAATCCGCTTGGCTCCCTTGCACCATGACACCATACAACACACTCAGGCACCGCCTCCATCAGACCAGCCCCCTGCCGGCACTGCCCAAACACACAGTAGCAGGTATTGGAATTGGTATTTGGATGGTCTCGGCCCGCTTCGGACCAGAACTGCGCATGCGTAGTTCTGAGCCAGGTGTCACAGACATATTTTTTACTGGCAACCTTTTCCTGTTACTGGCATTTACTGGCAGGAGAAAAGCGCCTTTTTTTACTGGCTGCCAGTAAAAATACAGACGCTTGACAACACTGCAAACATCCCTTTCTTTATGTGTATGTGTCTCAGAGGTAACTTAAGCAGAATTCAGTATTTTGTGTTCTTAAGGTTGTAAGACTGTTGTTCTGTTTCTGCCAGGGCTTTTTATGGCATTATACCCAATGCCCATTTTTTATATAATATTTTATGATGAACGTTTTTACTACCTGTATAAACCAAAACTTTTAGAATGAAACATTCAATGCAAAGTGCTTTTATGGCACTTTCTTTGCACTGCATTCTGAACTTTCTAAGACAGTTCAGTAGTAGATGGTGACTTTTGAACTGTGTCTCTCTAAGCCCAGGTTCACACATTCCCTCATGTCAGTCCCGACTTTGGGGGCAATTTCAGAGACATCTGTGCGGGTTTCTGCACAGATGTCAATAGAAATCGCACCCAAAAAAATCACCAAAAGTAGTACAGAAACTACTTTTGGGAATCGTTGCAGCACCACAAATGCAGCGTTGCACCAATTCAGACACTCCCATTGCCGACAATTGCCGCCGAGTTGGCATGTGATTTGACATCCCAAATCCCATCAATGTGAACCAGGGCTAATTGAAATACCGCAAAGAAACCATATGAACAAGGAGACAGTTTGTGTCATATAATTAGTTGGGTGATTGTTCTGAGTAGAACTGAACAGAAGGGGAATACATTACACACTCTTTACACTTGCCTATTGAAATAAATCTGCAATGAGCAAACTCTAGACCAGTGATGGCAAACCTTGGCACCCCAATACACTACACTGCAGAGTGCATGAGCATCATGGGAAATGTAGTTCCAAAACATCTGGGGTGCCAAGGTTCGCCATCACTGCTCTAGACCTTTGGCTAGTGCAGAGAATCAATGAATAAGAAATATTCTTAGGGAGTGTAAGGATGCAGTACCAAGTTAAAAAATTCCAGTTTTGCATATAATATTCACTGCCTATATTTCTGGATCTACTGATCATTTTGGCTTATGCCGCGTACACACGAGTGGAATCTTTGTCGGAAAAATCTTGGATGGTTTTTCCGACGGAATTCCGCTCAAGGTTGGCTTGCATACATACGGTCACACAAAAGTTTGCTGAACTTTCGACCGTCAAGAATGCGGTGACATACAACACTACGACGAGCCGTGAAAATGAAGTTCAATGCTTCCGAGCATGCATCGAATTGTTTCCAAACATGCATAGGAATTTTGCGCGTCGGAATTGGTACAGACGATCGGAATTTCAGATCGTAACTTTTTCCGACCGTAAGATTGAGAAAATGCTCTCAATCTTTTGCTGGCTGGAATTCCGCCAGCAAAAGTCCGATGGAGCATACACACGGTCGGAATTTCGGACCAAAAGATCTTATCAGACTTTTGCTGGTGGAATTTCCGCTCGTGTGTACGGGGCATTAGGGTCTTTTCACACGGGCGTTCCGTATGTCCGTTTTTCCTCCATCAGTTGGCAGATGAAAAATGGACATACATGTATGTCTATGGGCTAGCGGACATAGCAGATGATCCTTCGCTGACATCCACTGACATCTGCCTCCGTTAAGTTCCGTTTTTTTGAAACAGAAGAAAACCCTATTTTTATTCTGTTTAGAAAACGGTACGGATGAAAAACCAATGTTAGCAGACGATATCCTCTTACATTCTGATCCGCTGACATCTGTTTTTTACCCAACAGCTCGGGCGTTCAGTTTTTTAGTTCAGTTCAGTCACTTTTTTTTTTTTTTTTAAACTGATTAAAAACGGATGTCAGCGGACATAAAAACGGATGTAATAAATTGACATGCGTATTCGTTTTTGATCAGTTTTATTATCAAGAAACAAGCGACTGAACTGAACTAAAAAAATTGAACGCCCGTGTGAGAGGACCCTTACATTAAAGCAACCAAACTGAACTGAAGGGAACTGAAAGAAACCTCTGTATACACATGTTGTTATTATATATTTAGTCTGAATTGTCCAGGTTTGGGACAGGTTTACTTTTAAAAAATGGTGTTTTCAATCCCCTTCCTTTTTTTTTCTTTTTTAATAATACAAGCCTTACAAGAGAAAGAGAATAAAAATGTGGAAATGTAAAAACTGCAGTTTAATTAGAATATCTACAAATTTCTCCAGCACAGTTATAATTACCATTATTAATCTTTTCCTAATGCTCTGTAACTTCAAATGCATGCCCATATAGCATAAATAATAGCCAATGGTTTTAGTTACACCATTTTACATATTTCATATAATAACTAGGCAAGACATGTTTGGGTGAATAGCATATAAATGATACATATGTAGTCTTCTGGTACCATCTGCTGGATATGCTAATTTACTTCCTCCAAAGCTCTCTTTGTCCATAGTCATATTTATACTCCAGTGCTGTTTAAGGCTGTTCAACAATTACTGCTTCGCCCTCTCTGCTTCCTTCATATAATCACTTTCAACAGATAAAAGCTGTCATTATAATGACCAACTACATAAACGTGAAAAATAAGTACACTCCATGGAAACTGTTGACTTTTCAACGTATTTGAATAGTGCCTACTAGGGATGCACTCATACCATTTTTTTGTAGCGAGTACAAGTACCGATATTTTTGTTTTTAGTACTTGCCGATACTAATTACCGATACCTGCTGACAACTGTTTTGTGTAAACTTCAGCTGTCGGCAATGGTGCAAAGCATTGAAAAGTTAATTACAAATTAAATAAATTCGTTTTTTTTTAATTTTGCGTTTTTTTGCAGTGTGAAACGTGTTTATATGTGTTAAAGTATTAACGAACAAAGCAAACAAAATTTTTTTTTTAACTATTAAAAGTTTAGATTATAAAATAGAAGTGAACAAAAAGAAAATCAGCAGGAAAATAATAATTAAATGGAGAAGGAGAATAAGGAGTTATTAGGGCTGGTTAGAATAAATTAAGGGTTAACAACGGGTGAAACAGAGAAACGTTTAATTAAAAAAAAAAAAAAAAAAAAAAACTTTAAACTGACTTCATATGCAGATTGAAATTCATCCCTTTAATCTGTAGATGAATAAACAGTAGGATATAAAATGAAACGATCTTTCTTTTCATTCTTCTGTTTTAGCAATGTTGTTGATAAACATTGCCCGGCTGCTTTTTTTTTTTTGACACCTCCAATTACCGGGACTTTGTTTACACTTTAACTGTCAAATGGGGAACCCCGCTAACAGCTGAAAGAACTGAGCCTGACAGTATCGGTTTCAGGTATCAGAGCATTCGCACAAGTACCAATACTCGTGCAAATACTTATGCCCTGTACACACGGTCGGACATTGATTGGACATTCCAACAGCAAAATCCATGGATTTTTTCCGACGGATGTTGGCTCAAACTTGTCTTGCATACAAACGGTCACACAAAGTTGAGAAAATCCGATCATTCTAAACGCGGTGATGTAAAACGCGTACGTTGGGACTATAAACGAGGCAGTAGCCAATAGCTTTTGTCTCTTAATTTATTCTGAGCATGCGTGGCACTTTGTGCGTCGGATTTGTGTACACACAATTGGAATTTCCAACAACGGATTTTGTTCTCGGAAAATTTTATAGCAAGCTCTCAAACTTTGTGTGTCGGAAATTCCGATGGAAAATGTGTGATGGAGCCTACATACGGTCGGAATTAGTGCAAGCTCTTTTTGAGTGAAAATGCATGCACTTTGACCCCAACTTATGCAAGAGTTATATAAACATCGTCGCTTACATTTTGAGATTCTTGGAGACTTCTTTTAGTATCCAACAGTAAGCTTTTGGGCTATTTTTGCTGGGCTAGGCTGGCCAGTCCTGGACAAATTTAGGCCACTTGTAGATTATCTATCCAAAAAGATTGGTCTGCACAGAATTGTACATTGCCTCATCCCTAATAGGACAACCAACAATTGAATATTCTCCCATGGGAGTTTTCATGGCAACAAACTTATATAAAACAATACATTTTTTATTAGTAGAAAAATTGTTTAAAAGAACATCTTATATAAAAGACAGCTGTTTAGACATCAAAATACATCCACCAAAAGGAGACCCTAACACATCATAATACCCATATGCCTACTGGTGGGATGAACCCTTCGCCCTTCATGAAGTACCCCTACCAGGGGAACCCCAATGCAGTTTGATTTGTTGCTTGTAAATCTTCTTTAAGGGGAAAGGATATTTGAATCATAAGCCTCATACACACGGTGAGAATGTCGGAGGAATGATCGTCCGGTTGTTTTTGCGTGCTAGTTTTATATTGAAAATGAAAAGGTTACTCAACTTATGAAAATTATCATACATTCTCATACATGTTTGTCCCTTCAGATAATTATGGATCAGTGGCCTAGCGTGGGTTGTCAGCACCCAGGGCAAGGCAAGTAATTTGCGTCCCCCCTAACATGCGGACTTTTAGCTATCCCTGAGTCCCTTCAAATACAAGTACTACTGGCCTACCTGATTCCTATACTGACCACTACACTGAGAACTACACTGTCCACTACACTGACCACTATACTATACTGTCCACTATACTACATTGACCACTATACTGTCCACTACACTACACTACACTGCCCACTGTACTAACCACTATACTACACTATACTGACCACTATACTACACTACACTGTCCACTATACTACACTACACTGTCCACTATACTACACTATACTACACTATACTGACCACTGTACTACACTGTCCACTGACCACTATACTACACTACACTGTCCACTATACTGACCACTGTACTACACTATACTACACTGTCCACTGACCACTATACTACACTACACTGTCCACTATACTACACTATACTACACTATACTGACCACTGTACTACACTATACTACACTGTCCACTGACCACTATACTACACTACACTGTCCACTATACTACACTACACTGTACTACACTACACTGACCACCATACTACACTGTACTGACCACCATACTACACTACACTGACCACCATACTACACTACACTGACCACTATACTACACTACACTGACCACTATACTACACTACACTGACCACTATACTACACTACACTGACAACCATACTACACTGACCACTATACTACGCTATACTGACCACCATACTACACTGCACTGACCACTATACTACGCTATACTGACCACCATACTACACTACACTGACCACTATACTACGCTACACTGACCACCATACTACACTACACTGACCACTATACTACACTACACTGACCACTATACCACACTACACTGACCACTATACTACACTGTCCACTATACTACACTGACCACTATACTACACTATACCGTCCACTATACTACACTATACCGTCCACTATACTACACTATACTGTCCACTATACTACACTGTCCACTATACTACACTACACTGACCTCCATACTAAACTACACTATACTAACCACTATACTATACTACACTAACCACTATACTGACCACTATACTACACTGTCTGTTATACTACACTGTCCACCATACTACACTGTCCACTATACTACATTACACTGACCACCATACTACACTATACTGACCACTATACTATACTGTCCACTACACTACACTGACCACCATACTACACTACACTGTCCACTATACTGACCACCATACTACACTACACTGACCACTATACTGACCACCATACTACACTACACTGACCACTATACTATACTGACCACCATACTACACTACACTGACCACTATACTATACTGACCACCATACTACACTACACTGACCACTATACTATACTGACCACTATACTACACTGACCACCATACTACACTACACTGACCACTATACTACACTGTCCACTACACTGACCACTATACTATACTGACCACTATACTACACTGACCACCATACTACACTACACTGACCACTATACTACACTGTCCACTACACTGACCTCCATACTAAACTACACTATACTAACCACTATACTGACCACTATACTACACTGTCTGTTTTACTACACTGTCCACCATACTACATTATACTGACCACTATACTACACTGTCCACTATACTACATTACACTGACCACCATACTACACTATACTGACCTCCATACTAAACTACACTACACTGTCCACTATACTACACTGTCCACTATACTGACCACCATACTACACTTCACTGACCACTATACTATACTGACCACTATACTACACTACACTGACCACCATACTACACTGTCCACTATACTGGCCACCATACTACACTACACTGTCCACTATACTACACTGTCCACTATACTGACCACCATACTACACTACACTGTCCACTACACTATACTGACCACTATACTGTCCACTACACTAAACACCATACTAACCACTATACTACACTGACCTCCATACTCAACTACACTATACTGACCACTATGCTAACCACTATACTACACTGTCCACTACACTACACTGACCTCCATACTAAACTACACTATACTGACCACCATACTACACTGTCCGCTATACTGACCACCATACTACACTACACTGACCACCATACTACACTGACCAGACCACTATACTACACTACACTGCCCCCCATACTGACCACTACACTACACTGACCTCCATACTAAACTACACTATCCTGCCTACAGTCTCTCTCTCTCTCGCCCCCCCGGCCAGTAACAAGACTCTCACTCACCTTCTTATCCTGGCTGCATCGATCCGGAGGAGGAGGAGGAGGAGGAGAGGACAGCGGTGGCTCACATTCCTCTCTCCCCTGCGCTCTGGCTGCAGCCATGTTCAGTGTCTGGCGCCCTGTGATTGGGCGTATGGGGGGTCATGTGCGGAGGCGGGACTTCAGGAGCGATCTAGGACAAGCCAGCCCTACGCCTCACATGACCCCCATACGCCCAATCACAGGGCGCCGGACACTTAACATGGCGGCCGGGCCGGGGACACAGGATCGAGAAATTAGGAGGAGGCAGCCAGTGACACATACTGGCGCCCCCCTAAATTTCACGCCCGGGGCCACGGCACCCCCTGCACCCCCCACGCTACGCCACTGTTATGGATGAACTGTTGTGATCAGTTCTCCAAAGCGGTGTACTAATGATCAGATTATTGTACGATCGCTTTAAAAGCGGCATTTTTCATCTGATTTTCTGATTGTGTGTACTAGGCTTAACAAAGAATTATATAAACGTGTCATGAAAAATGTAATTACATAAGCTTCTACGTATCTTTTTGTATACCAGCATAAACACTCACATCTTCGATGCATCACCATCACACATGGGTCAGTTCAATTAAAATGGATACCACCTCCTCAGACCTATAAATACCAAGAAATCCACAGTAACAGCCAATGAGCACACAAGGAACCACAGAAACTGTCCACAACCAGCTCAGGGGACAATCACCTGAGGCAAAAGCCCGTATGAAAATTCCCAAAGAATGCCTTTCATTTTAAATAACAATTTCTCTCAGAACTGTTTATATTTCTTTGTATGTTTATGAGCATTTGTATATTCCAGATTTCATCTTTAGATGCTCATAAATTCCGTACCATACAATCAATATCTCTATACAAGGAAGAATTGTTCTAATGAACAAACTTTCAAAGAGTTGGCTGACAAACTAAAGGGAAAGATTACTGGAAAGAGGCTACGCCAAAACATGCTTATATAAAGCTTTCAATCGTGCACATAAACACCCCTAATGCCCCGTACACACGGTCGGACATTGATCGGACATTCCGACAACAAAATCCTAGGATTTTTTCCGACGGATGTTGGCTCAAACTTGTCTTGCATACACACGGTCACACAAAGTTGTCGGAAAATCCGATCATTCTGAACGCGGTGACATAAAACACGTACATTGGGACTATTAACGGGGCAGTGGCCAATAGCTTTCATCTCTTTATTTATTCTGAGCATGCGTGGCACTTTGTGCGTCGGATTTGTGTACACACGATCGGAAATTCCGACAACGGATTTTGTTGTCGGAACATTTTATAGCCTGCTCTTAAACTTTGTGTGTCGGAAAATCCGATGGAAAATGTGTGATGGAGACAACACACGGTCGGAATTTCCGACAACAAGGTCCTATCACACATTTTCCGTCCGAAAATCCGACCGTGTGTACGGGGCATAAGAGAAACTGTTATTTAACCACTTGACGACCGCCTCACGCCGATTTACGTCGGCAAGGTGGCACGGACAGGCAAAATCACGTACATATACGTGATTTGCCTTCCACGGGTGGGGGGTCCGATCGGACCCCCCCCCGGTGCCCGAGGCGGTCGTCTTTTGTCCAGCGGCGATCAGAGGTGAGGGGGAGGCCATCCGTTCGTGGCCCCCCCCCTCGCGATCGCCGCCGGCCAATCACATCATTCCTTTGCTGCTGTATGCTAAACAGCAGCAAAGGAAATGATGTCATCTCTCCTCGGCTCGGTAATTTCCGTTCCGGCCCGAGGAGAGAAGACAGGTATGTGAGTGCACAACACACACACATACAGTAGAACATGCCAGGCACACTAAACACCCCGATCCCCCCCCGATCCCCGATCGCCCCCCGATCCCCCCCCCAATCACCCCCCCCCCCCCCCGTCACAAACTGACACCAGCAGTTTTTTTTTTTTTTTTCTGATTACTGCATTGGTGTCAGTTTGTGACAGTTACAGTGTTGGGACAGTTAGTATTACCCCCCTTTAGGTCTAGGATACCCCCCTAACCCCCCCTAATAAAGTTTTAACCCCTTGATCACCCCCTGTCACCAGTGTCGCTAAGCGATCATTTTTCTGATCGCTGTATTAGTGTCGCTGGTGACGCTAGTTAGGGACCTAAATATTTAGGTTCGCCGTCAGCGTTTTATAGCGACATGGACCCCCATATACTACCTAATAAATGTTTTAACCCCTTGATTGCCTCCTAGTTAACCCTTTCACCACTGATCACCGTATAACCGTTACGGGTGACGCTGATTAGTTCGTTTATTTTTTATAGTGTCAGGGCACCCGCCGTTTATTACCGAATAAAGGTTTAGCCCCCTGATCGCCCGGCGGTGATATGCGTCGCCCCAGGCAGCGTCAGATTAGCGCCAGTACCGCTAACACCCACGCACGCAGCATACGCCTCCCTTAGTGGTATAGTATCTGTACGGATCAATATCTGATCCGATCAGATCTATACTAGCGTCCCCAGCAGTTTAGGGTTCCCAAAAATGCAGTGTTAGCGGGATCAGCCCAGATACCTGCTAGCACCTGCGTTTTGCCCCTCCGCCCAGCCCACCCAAGTGCAGTATCGATCGATCACTGTCACTTACAAAACACTAAACGCATAACTGCAGCGTTCGCAGAGTCAGGCCTGATCCCTGCGATCGCTAACAGTTTTTTTGGTAGCATTTTGGTGAACTGGCAAGCACCAGCCCCAGGCAGCGTCAGGTTAGCGCCAGTAGCGCTAACACCCACCCACGCACGCACCGTACAGCTCCCTTAGTGGTATAGTATCTGATCGGATCAATATCTGATCCGATCAGATCTATACTGGCGTCCCCAGCAGTTTAGGGTTCCCAAAAATGCAGTGTTAGCGGGATCAGCCCAGATATCTGCTAGCACCTGCGTTTTGCCCCTCCGCCCGGTCCAGCCCAGCCCAGCCCACCCAAGTGCAGTATCGATCGATCACTGACACTTACAAAACACTAAATGCATAACTGCAGCGTTCGCAGAGTCAGGCCTGATCCCTGCGATCGCTAACAGTTTTTTTGGTAGTATTTTGGTGAACTGGCAAGCACCAGCCCCAAGCAGCGTCAGATTAGCGCCAGTACCGCTAACACCCACGCACGCAGCATACACCTCCCTTAGTGGTATAGTATCTGAACGGATCAATATCTGATCCGATCAGATCTATACTGGCGTCCCCAGCAGTTTAGGGTTCCCAAAAACGCAGTGTTAGCGGGATCAGCCCAGATACCTGCTAGCACCTGCATTTTGCCCCTCCGCCCGGCCCAGCCCACCCAAGTGCAGTATCGATCGATCACTGTCACTTACAAAACACTTAACGCATAACTGCAGCGTTCGCAGAGTCAGGCCTGATCAATGCGATCGCTAACAGTTTTTTTGGTAGCTTTTTATTGAACTGGCAAGCGCCAGCGGCCTAGTACACCCCGGTCGTAGTCAAACCAGCACTGCAGTAACACTTGGTGATGTGGCGAGTCCCATAAGTGCAGTTCAAGCTGGTGAGGTGGCAAGCACAAGTAGTGTCCCGCTGCCACCAAGAAGACAAACACAGGCCCGTCGTGCCCATAGTGCCCTTCCTGCTGCATTCGCCAATCCTAATTGGGAACCCACCGCTTCTGCAGCACCTGTACTTCCCCCATTCACATCCCCAACCAAATGCAGTCGGCTGCATGAGAGGCATTTTCTTTATGTCCTCCCGAGTACCCCTACCCAACGAACCCCCAAAAAAGATGTTGTGTCTGCAGCAAGCGTGGATATAGGCGTGACACCCACTATTATTGTCCCTCCTGTCCTGACAATCCTGGTCTTTGCATTGGTGAATGTTTTGAACGCTACCATACACTAGTTGAGTATTAGCGTAGGGTACAGCATTGCACAGACTAGGCACACTTTCACAGGGTCTCCCAAGATGCCATCGCATTTTGAGAGACCCGAACCTGGAACCGGTTACAGTTATAAAAGTTAGTTACAAAAAAAGTGTAAAAAAAAAAAAAAAATATATAAAATAAAAAAAAATAGTTGTCGTTTTATTGTTCTCTCTCTCTCTATTCTCTCTCTTGTTCTGCTCTTTTTTACTGTATTCTATTCTGCAATGTTTTATTGTTATTATGTTTTATCATGTTTGCTTTTCAGGTATGCAATTTTTTATACTTTACCGTTTACTGTGCTTTATTGTTAACCATTTTTTTGTCTTCAGGTACGCCATTCACGACTTTGAATGGTTATACCAGAATGATGCCTGCAGGTTTAGGTATCATCTTGGTATCATTCTTTTCAGCCAGCGGTCGGCTTTCATGTAAAAGCAATCCTAGTGGCTAATTAGCCTCTAGACTGCTTTTACAAGCCGTGGGAGGGAAAGCCCCCCCCCACCGTCTTCTGTGTTTTTCTCTGGCTCTCCTGTCTCAACAGGGAACCTGAGAATGCAGCCGGTGATTCAGCCAGCTGACCATAGAGCTGATCAGAGACCAGAGTGGCTCCAAACATCTCTATGGCCTAAGAAACCGGAAGCTATGAGCATTTTATGACTTAGATTTCGCCGGATGTAAATAGCGCCATTGGGAAATTGGGGAAGCATTTTATCACACCGATCTTGGTGTCATCAGATGCTTTGAGGGCAGAGGAGAGATCTAGGGTCTAATAGACCCCAATTTTTTCAAAAAAGAGTACCTGTCACTACCTATTGCTATCATAGGGGATATTTACATTCCCCGAGATAACAATAAAAATGATTAAAAAAAAAAAAAAAAATGAAAGGAACAGTTTAAAAATAAGATAAAAAAGCAAAAAAAATAATAAAGAAAAAAAAAAAAAAAAGCACCCCTGTCGCCCCCTGCTCTCGCGCTAAGGCGAACGCAAGCGGCGGTCTGTCGTCAAACGTAAACAGCAATTGCACCATGCATGTGAGGTATCGCCGCGAAGGTCAGATCAAGGGCAGTAATTTTTGCAGTAGACCTCCTCTGTAAATCTAAAGTGGTAACCTGTAAAGGCTTTTAAAGGCTTTTAAAAATGTATTTATTTTGTTGCCACTGCACGTTTGTGCGCAATTTTAAAGCATGTCATGTTTGGTATCCATGTACTCGGCCTAAGATCATCTTTTTTATTTCATCAAACATTTGGGCAATATAGTGTGTTTTAGTGCATTAAAATTTTAAAAAGTGTGTTTTTTCCCCAAAAAATGCGTTTGAAAAATCGCTGCGCAAATACTGTGTGAAAAAAAGAAATGAAACACCCACCATTTTAATCTGTAGGGCATTTGCTTTAAAAAATATATAATGTTTGGGGGTTCAAAGTAATTTTTCCCCATTCATCTTTCAGGACAGCACCATAGAGAGACACCGGCTCCTCCCCTCTTAGGAAACACCGCCTTCCAATTCAATATTTAAATCTCATCCTCCCAACGGCCCCTCAGTTCAGGTGTTTCCTCCGGTGGGGAGACACTGCTTGGGAACCGTGGCGGATCAGTCAGGGAGACTGAAGCCAAAGATTTGGTGTGAGGAAGAGGGGGAGTCGGGTCTCTCTAGCTCTTTCCCTCTACTATTGTTTATTCAGTTAGGTAAAGGCTGGGGAAGCCATACTTACCTGTTTTTAAAACTGAATTGGCGCGCCTCAGCCTCTCTTGGGGAAAGCGACAGCTGAGGAGGTCCGTGTTTCTTCTGCCCAGGGGGGCGCTGTGGGAAGTGCCTGAGTCTCTCCTGCTTGTGCAGCCAGCGTTTGAAGCTCTATGGCCGGGTCGGATGACGGGTGACGTCAGTTCCGGCGAGGGCGGGCACTTCCGACGATTCCGCGTCTTCCGGTTCCGGACGCGGGGAAAGAAAACGGACCGAGCGTTCGGCTGGTGCGACCCTCTTGCTTTGCTGTAGAGTCAGCTGTCGGGGGAAACGATCGACCACCATCCTCAGCGGACATGTCTGAGACAGAGGTCTCTAGAACTGCTCCAGGAGACAGTAGCACCAGCCATGCTAAGGTAAGTGGAACCCTGGGGTGGTGTTCCCTTACCTAAATCCCGATAGCTTCACGGGTGTTCTCCCCTCACTGGTGGTTGGGGGGAAGGGGAGTGTGTCTGGGACCCTGGTGGTGGTTGGTCCTGGGGGGGGCACTCCTGGTGGTCCTCTGTAAAAGCACTGGTGGGATTGGGCATTTATGGCGACTCTCTCTCTTTCTTTTTCAGAAAGCCACAGAGAAAAGCAAGTCGCCTCATGGTTCAAAGAAAAAATGCCCCTCTTGTAGAGTTAGTATGGGGGAATCCTGGACCAAGGCACTTTGCAAGGAGTGCATTGATGGATTAGTCAGGGAACAGGCAGCAGAACAGGGTACAGATCTTGCTGCATCCGTCAAAGAGCTTTCTAGCACCTTTCAGTCCTTTAAGGCATCTTTTCTAGCTTCCAGTTGCCGCAAGCCCAAAGCAGTCCTTTACCAGTGCAGCAGAGTGTTACACCTAGCCCAGTGGATACTCCCTCTGTTAGTGGAGAGAGACCAGGGGGCTCCAGAGTGGAAATTGAGGAGGAGCCAGATAGCACCGCTTCAGATTCTCAAAGGGAATCGGATGTGGAGGAGGTGGATGGGGAATCCACAAAAACCTCTCGCTATAAGCTTTCCCTGGACGAAGTGGAGGAGCTCTTGGGAGCTATTCACACCACTTTGGGAATTCAGGAAGAAAAGAAGGTGTTATCACTCCATGACCAAATGTACAAAGGTCTTGGGGAACAAAAAAGGAAGGATTTCCCAGTCCATGATGTATTGGTTGAGGCCATAAAGAATGAATGGAAAGATCCTGAGAGAAAACCTTTCTTTTCAAGGGCTTTGAAGCGAAGGTTTCCTTTTTCAGAAGGGGAGTCTCTAGTCTGGAATAAGACCCCTAGGCTGGATGCTGCTTTTTCTCAGGTTTCCAGGCAAACAGGGATTCGTCACAGGGAAACCTTAAGCCTGCCATGGCGGTCACAGTAGTGGCCCGCAATATGGAATATTGGCTTACGCAGATAAAGGCGCATATTGAGGCAGGAACGCCAAAAGAGACTATTTTGGCTTCCTTTCCCATGCTACTTAAGGGTGTAGCGTATATTGCGGACGCTTCCGCCGAATCAGTGCGCATGTCCGCAAGGTCTTCAGCCCTCACTAATTCGGCTCGAAGGGCCCTATGGCTTAAGACGTGGCAAGGAGACAGCGCGTCTAAAGTTAAACTCTGTGGAATTCCCCTCACAGGAGATCTCTTGTTTGGCCCAGGGTTAGAGACCGTTTTAGACCGGACGGCCGATAAGAAAAAGGCCTTTCCCATTAAAAAGAAGTTTGGGGAGCAGGCTAAAAGAAAGTTTCGCCCCCAGAGAAAGTTTGAAACCCCAAAAGGAGAGCGGCAGAAAAAAGCTTGGGGGCAGAAGGGCAAGGGGCGGGGAGGGGCGATTTTTCGCCCTCCTGAACAGCCCAAGAAGACCCAATGACGGGGTAACCACGGTGGGAGGAAGATTGGGGGCCTTCCTCCCACAATGGGAGATGATCACCTCCAACCAGTTTGTGTTAGGGATCATAAGAAGAGGTTACCAGCTAGAGTTCTCAGAACCTCCTCAGCACAGACTTCTGGTCACCGAGCTGCCAAAGTGTGCAGAGAAAGCGTCAGCTCTTCTATCCTCCCTACAGGAGTTAGAGGAACAAGAGGTGATAGTGAGGGTTCCTGTAGAGGAGATAGGCAGAGGCTTTTACTCCCACATTTTTGTGGTCCGCAAGCCTTCGGGAAAATTCAGGCTTATCATGAATCTGAAGCCTCTGAATGTCTCAATTACCTACAGGAAATTCCGGATGGATTCTATCTATTCGGTGAAAGCGCTTCTTCCCCCAAATTGCTTCATGGCGTCAATAGACTTAAAGGACGCTTATCTGCACATTCCAGTCGCAGAAAGTTACCAGAGGTTTCTCAGACTGGCGGTGAGAACTGGGGAAGGAACGTTTCATCTACAGTTCAAAGCACTCCCCTTTGGACTATCCTCTTCCCCCCGCATCTTCACCAAAGTGATGGTGGAGGTCCTGGCTTTCTTGCGGCTCAGAGGCATCTCTGTAGTCGCGTACCTGGACGACCTACTCCTGTTTGCTCCTTCCCCGGAGCAGTTGTACCAGGATCTTCAGGTAGCAAGAGACAGCTTAGAAAACCTGGGATGGCTCTTGAACCTGGAAAAATCCAGTTTGGTTCCGGCCCAAAAGGTCACCTTCCTGGGCTATGTACTGGATTCGACAAAACAAAAAGTGTTCCTTCCAGCAGAAAAAATCCAGAAGGTGGACAGAGCAATATTACTGCTCCAGGGCAGCAGTCAGATCTCAGTAAGGAAAGCAATGTCAGCACTGGGCTTACTGACTTCCACGCTTCCGGCAGTTCAGTGGGCAGGGCTGCACTTTCGCCCCCTACAGCTGTTTATTCTGAGTGTCTGGGACCACAGTCCAGCATCTCTGGACTCCCTTATATCTGTGCCAAGTCAGGTCAAAAGGTCCCTCTGGTGGTGGAGGAAAGGGTCCAATCTCTCACAGGGCCTGGAGTGGGTTCTTCCAGTGTCCATAACGGTTACGACCGATGCGAGCGGCACAGGGTGGGGAGCACACCTAGATTCCAAGATGATGCAGGGCACCTGGGAAAAAGAAGACGCAAAGAAGTCCTCGAACTGGAGGGAACTGAGAGCAATAGAGTTGGCTCTCAGAGCTTTTCAGAGAGAACTCCTGGGGCAGCATGTGAGGGTCCGTTCGGACAACTCATCAGCAGTGGCCTACATCAACAGGCAAGGGGGAACCAGGAGCAGATCCTTGTGGGGTCTGGCAGAATCCATCCTCAGGTGGGCCGAAGGGAGCATTCTCTCTCTCTCTGCAATACATCTGAAGGGGGAGCAGAACCACGTAGCAGATTTTCTGAGCAGAAAAATGCTGAAGGAAGACGACTGGGTCTTGAACCAGGACATCTTCGAGATGATTACTCGGAAGTGGGGGGTCCCCTCCGTGGATCTCTTCGCCTCAAAGGCGAATACGAAAGCTTGTCTGTTCTTTTCCCTAAACAGATGGGACGGAGCAGCCGGGGTGGATGCACTAGCTCAGAGCTGGCGTTTCTCAAAGTGTTATGCTTTCCCCCCTCCCGTAATGATTCCAGCAGTTCTGAGAAAATTTCGGTCAGAAGACACAACCCTCATTCTGATCGCACCACACTGGCCAAGGAGGCCGTGGTTCTCCCTCTTGAAGAGTCTGACAGTGGAGCCTCCCTGGATTCTGCCTATCCGGGAGGATCTTCTCTCTCAGGGTCCAATCTGTTGCCCTCAGGTGGAGCGATGGAACCTCGCAGCGTGGCTACTGAGGAAGAATTGCTAAAGGGCAAAGGTTTCTCGGATCGGCTAGTGACAACTCTCCTAAATTGCAGGAAAAGAGAGACGCAAGCCATTTACCTAAAGGTGTGGAAACGCTTTAACAGTTGGTGCACAGAAAGCTCCTTCGATGTACGAAGTTCTGTAGCAGTATTAGAGTTTCTGCAGGCAGGAGCGGACAAAGGATTAGCCCTTAGCACCTTGAAAGGACAAGTATCGGCACTAAGCGTTTTCCTGGAAAAGCCGCTAGCTATAGATCCTTGGGTAGCTAGGTTTTTTTACAGCTTTAGGCAGACAGAGGCCTGTTAAAAGTTCCCCATTCCCAGTGTGGGATCTTTCCTTAGTTTTACAGTCTCTTACAGGGGATCCTTTTGAGCCATTGGAATCCTGTACCTTGAAGTTGATCACCCTCAAAACTGTGTTTTTGGTGGCGATCACCACAGCAAGGAGAGTAAGTGAACTCGAAGCCCTTTCTATTAGGGCGCCTTTTTTTCAGGTTTTTCCGGACCGTTTGATTTTTAAAACGGATCCGGCCTTTTTACCAAAAGTGGCCTCTAGTTTTCATAGGGGCCAGGAAATTATTTTACCTACCTTCTGTTCGAATCCTGTGAGGGAACAGGAGCATATTTTTCACAAACTGGACGTTAGAAGGTGCGTCCTTCAGTACTTAGATAGTACAAAACAGTTTAGGAAATCCGATTCTTTTTTTGTATTGTTTTCAGGGGCTAGGAAAGGGTTCAAAGCCTCTAGACGATCAATAGCCAGATGGTTAAGGTTGGCCATTAGCCAGGCCTATGTAATCGGGGGTTTGGAGCCCCCGGAGGGTATTAAAGCACATTCCACCAGGGCAGTGGCAACTTCTCAAGCAGAGTGGGCTGGTGCTTCTCCGGAGCAGATCTGTAGAGCAGCAACGTGGTCCAGTTTTTCCACGTTTGTGAAGCATTACAGATTGGACCTGCTGTCAGCCAAAGACCAAGCCTTTGGGCGTAAGGTGCTGCAGGCAGTAGTCCCTCCCTAAGGTAAGGTGCTCGCTTATCCTCTCTATGGTGCTGTCCTGAAAGATGAATGGGGAAAAACGGAGTTACTTACCGGTAACATCCTTTTCCAGGAATCTTTCAGGACAGCACTAGTACCCACCCAGGTTTTTGATTATCTATGAGAACTCATCGCATGAGAACGTCAGGTAAGATAAAGATTGGTATGACGTATTCTTGTGTCTCCCCAGCTGGCCGGAGGAACTCGTGAAGAACTGAGGGGCCGTTGGGAGGATGAGATTTAAATATTGAATTGGAAGGCGGTGTTTCCTAAGAGGGGAGGAGCCGGTGTCTCTCTATGGTGCTGTCCTGAAAGATTCCTGGAAAAGGATGTTACCGGTAAGTAACTCCGTTTTTTTGCAAAAAAAAATAACTTTTTCATGTAAACAATGAGTGTCAGAAAGGGCTTTGTCTTCAAGTGGTTAGAAGAGTGGGTGATGTGTGACATAAGCTTCTAAATGTTGTGCATAAAATGCCAGGACAGTTCAAAACCCCCCCAAATGACCCCATTTTGGAAAGTAGACACCCCAATCTATTTGCTGAGAGGCATGTCGAGTCCATGGAATATTTTATATTGCGACACAAGTTGCGGGAAAGAGACAAATTTTTTTTTTTTGCACAAAGTTGTCACTAAATGATATATTGCTCAAACATGCCATGGGAATATGTGAAATTACACCCCAAAATACATTCTGCTGCTTCTCCTGAGTACGGGGATACCACATGTGTGAGACTTTTTGGGAGCCTAGCCGCGTACGGGACCCCGAAAACCAAGCACCGCCTTCAGGCTTTCTGAGGGCGTGAATTTTTGATTTCACTCTTCACTGCCTATCACAGTTTCGGAGGCCATGGAAAGCCCAGGTGGCACAAAACCCCCCAAATGACCCCATTTTGGAAAGTAGACACCCAAAGCTATTTGCTGAGAGGTATAGTGAGTATTTTGCAGACCTCACTTTTTGTCACAAAGTTTTGAAAATTGAAAAAAGAAAAAAAAAAAAGTTTTTTCTTGTCTTTCTTCATTTTCAAAAACAAATGAGAGCTGCAAAATACTCACCATGCCTCTCAGCAAATAGCTTGGGGTGTCTACTTTCCAAAATGGGGTCATTTGGGGGGGTTTTGTGCCACCTGGGCATTCCATGGCCTCCGAAACTGTGATAGGCAGTGAAGAGTGAAATCAAAAATTTTCACCCTTAGAAATCCTGAAGGCGGTGCTTGGTTTTCGGGGCCCCGTACGCGGCTAGGCTCCAAAAAAGTCCCACACATGTGGTATCCCCATACTCAGGAGAAGCAGCTAAATGTATTTTGGGGTGCAATTCCACATATGCCCATGGCCTGTGTGAGCAATATATCATTTAGTGACAACTTTGTGCAAAAAAAAAAAAAAAAAGTGTCACTTTCCCGCAACTTGTGTCAAAATATAAAATATTCCATGGACTCAATATGCCTCTCAGCAAATAGCTTGGGGTGTCTACTTTCCAAAATGGGGTCATTTGGGGGGGTTTTGTGCCACCTGGGCATTCCATGGCCTCCGAAACTGTGATAGGCAGTGAAGAGTGAAATCAAAAATTTACACCCTTAGAAATCCTGAAGGCGGTGCTTGGTTTTCGGGGCCCCGTACGCGGCTAAGCTCCCAAAAAGTCCCACACATGTGGTATCCCCATACTCAGGAGAAGCAGCTGAATGTATTTTGGGGTGCAATTCCACATAGGCCCATGGCCTGTGTGAGCAATATATCATTTAGTGACAACTTTTTGTAAATATTTTTTTTTTTTTTGTCATTATTCAATCACTTGGGACAAAAAAAATAAATATTCAATGGGTTCAACATGCCTCTCAGCAATTTCCTTGGGGTGTCTACTTTCCAAAATGGGGTCATTTGTGGGGGTTTTGTACTGCCCTGCCATTTTAGCACCTCAAGAAATGACATAGGCAGTCATAAACTAAAAGCTGTGTAAATTACAGAAAATGTACCCTAGTTTGTAGACGCTATAACTTTTGCGCAAACCAATAAATATATGCTTATTGACATTTTTTTTACCAAAGACATGTGGCCGAATACATTTTGGCCTAAATGTATGACTAAAATTTAGTTTATTGGATTTTTTTTATAACAAAAAGTAGAAAATATCATTTTTTTTCAAAATTTTCGGTCTTTTTCCGTTTATAGCGCAAAAAATAAAAACTGCAGAGGTGATCAAATACCATCAAAAGAAAGCTCTATTTGTGGGAAGAAAAGGACGCAAATTTCGTCTGGGTATAGCATTGCATGACCGCGCAATTAGCAGTTAAAGCGGCGCAGTGCCAAATTGGAAAAAGACCTCTGGTCCTTAGGCAGCATAATGGTCCCGGGCTCAAGTGGTTAAAAAGATTAACAAGAAAGGTATTCCAGAGAATGAGGATTTGACCTGAGTGATCTTAAGATCTTCTACCAACATACTGAAATTAAGAAAATCCTTAATAAGCATTGGTCAATCCTAGTGAATGACCCTATAGTTAACTAATGTGTTGGTCAAATACCAAACATATTCTTTTTTGCTGTGAAATGTCCCATTGGAGAATATTGGATTGTTTGCTTGTAGATTATCTCCTTTGCAGTGGAATGATTGATTTCAAATTATTTGGCGATCTCTTTAAATCTCTTGCATCTACAACTTTCTTTCTGGAGGTCTTAGAGAGCACTATTGATCATGTCATGATGACACCACACACATCAATAGTGAAGAGAACTCCAGAGCCTGGATGTCAGTGGCTTAAATAAGATATATGACATATGCATACTGCCCAAGAAAATTCTAATCATTGGCACCTAATTTGGAACACTGGATTCTAATTACAGTGGAGTTAAATGTATAGGTGCACTTACTTTGTCCACATGATAATTTTCCATTTTCATTCATTTAGACTATGAAAATAAATACACTATGTCAATTTTTCATGTCACACGTTCAAGTATATTATCTTTATCTATAGGTTTTATTTGAATCAAGATCAACGTTTGCCTGGTCATAATATATTGAAAAGGTCAACAATTTCCATGGGGTACACTTACTTTTCACATGACTACAGGCTGGCTACGTTTCTGTATATTGTGCTTATTTTCCCTGTAGGAATAGCTGTAAGGATACCATAAAATTGACTTCATAAGGGCAGGTGTAGACAGATGCTTTAACCACTTGCTTACAGGGCACTTAAACCCCCCTCCTATCCAGACCAATTTTTAGCTTTCAGCGCTAACGCATTTTGAATGACAATTGCGCGGTCATACAACGCTGTACCCAAATGAAATTTTTATCATTTTTTTCCCACAAATAGAGCTTTCTTTTGGTGGTATTTGATCACCTCTGCGGTTTTTACTTTTTGTTAAAAAAATGTAAAAACCTGAATTTAAAAAAAAAAAAAAAAAATTTTTTTTATATTTTGTTATAAAAATTTTTTAAAGGGTACTTTTTCTTCTTCATTGATGTACGTTGAGGAGGCGGCAGTGATGGGCACTAATAGGTGGCAGTGATGGGCACTGATGGGTGGCAGTGATGGGCAGCACTGACAGGTGGCACTGATTGGCACTACAGGTGGGCATTGGTAGGTGGCACTTGTGGGCATTGGTAGGTGGCACTTGTGGGCATTGATAGGTGGCACTGTGGGCACTGTTAGGTGGCACTGTGGGCACTGTTAGGTGGCACTGTTAGGTGGCACTTTTGGGTGGCACTGATGAGGAATGTGTTGTGCTTCCACTTCGGGACCGATGTCCCTGACATCTGAGCCGGTGATCGGCTTTTTTCTCTACTCGCGCTGTCAGCGCGAGTAAAAAAAAAAACGATTACCGATCTTCCTGTTTACATCATGTGATCAGCTGTCATTGGCTGACAGCTGATCACATGGTAAGGGGCCGGGACCGGCCCCTTACTCAGATCGGTGATCAGCCGAGTCTCAGTTACTCGGTGATCACAGCGCGCCCGGCAGGGAGCGTGCACAGGGGAGGATGTCATATGACGTCCTCCCGGGAATGCAGGTCCGCGCTGTGGCCGTCATTCGGCCATAGCGCGGATGTCTAGTGGTTAAAAGAGAAGTATGGACTTAGAAAAAAAAAAAATTTATATTAGCCTAGGTGGATGCAACATCTATTTGATGCTGCATCTGTCCCCCGTTGGCTCTGCAGTGAGAACTGAATGATTAAACACTGCTGATCTCTCAGTTCTCCCCCTCTACTCTGAGCAGAGAGCCATGACTGTTAGTCAGCGGTTCTCTGCTCTCCCCTCCAGCGCTCACTGGAGCACTGGGATGTGGAGGGGGCTGGCTCAGGCTTTCAGCAGATCACTGAGAGGATGAGCCAGATGCCCGTCTAGGCACCTGGGTGGATCCTGACCATAGTGTCAGGATCATTCCCAAGCCTGGACCGGCTGAGTGACTTTAGCCAGCTGTCAGCTGAAAATGGCTCACAGGAGTGAAGAATGAAGTGCTCTCCTGTGACCTACAGGAGAAGTATAGCCAAAATAGCTTTGTCCATACTTCTCTTTTAAATCAATGAATAAAACCCTTCATGCTCACCTATTGGTTGGTGAAATATTGTGATAATTAAAAAAAAAAAAAAAAAAAAAAAAAAAACAAGAAAGGAATAAAACCGCAGTACACAAAGTTAACAAACTTTCATAAGAATATACTACAAAAACAATATAGTATCAGTATTAATGCAAATGCTCCGACACCCAAAAAAGCAGTTGGACAATGTTGCTAAAACAGAAGGATAAAAAATAAACATTGTTTCATTTTGTATCCTACTGCTTATTCATGTACAGACCAAAGGGACGAAATTCAATCTGCAGATTAAGTCAGTTTAAAGCAGCGGTAGGCAACCTGGGGCCCTCCAGCTGTTGCAGAACTACAAGTCCCATCATGCCTCTGGAAGTAATTGTAACTGCCAGCCTTGGGAAATGTAGTTTCACAACAGCCCCAGGTTGCCTACCCCTGGTTTAAAGCAACCTGCCAAGTAAAAAAAAAAAAAGTTTTTAGTTTTTTTTTCTTTATTAAATGTTCCTCTGTTTAACCCCTTTTTAACCCTTAATTTATTCAAACCAGCCCTAATTAACTCCTTATTTTCCTTCTCTATTTAATTATAATTTTACTGCTGATTTTTTTTTTTTTTTTTTTACTTCTATTTTATTAAGGGCACTATTAATAAATAAAAATGTTTTTTGTTTTTGTTTGCTTTCTTCAATAATATTTTTACAACTTTAACATATATTTACATGTCTCACATTGAAAAAAAGCACAAAAAAAAAAAAAAAATATTTGTAAAAAACTTTTCAATGCTTTGTACCATTGCTGACAGCAAAAGTGTAAAAAAACAGTTGCCAGCAGGTATCAGAAATTGGTATTGGTGAGTAGTTAAAAAACTATCGGTACTCGTACTCGCTATAGAAAAATGGTATCAGTGCATCCCTACAATCACCAGCAATCAAAGCAGAACATCAACAATCCTATAAGTGAAATCTTCATCAAAATGACAAAAATAATACCAAAACTATGAATAAAAAATTTATATTGTGATAGCATATAATTATACTCATAAATTAGTGTCCAAATGATGTGCTTGTCTATAAATTGTGCAGATGTCAATCCATGCCATACAGTATATCGTGAAAAACTCTTCAACCCAAATTGCACGGCAGAATCCCAGTGTGCATATATGAGTTTCCACGACCACCAAAGGGCAAATAGCTGGCCGCTCACCTAGGGCCTGGTTCACACTATTGTAGCTCTGCGAGTCTCATTTGCATGGGCACAGCCTCCCATTCACTTGAATGGGCGACTGTGCCTGTGTTTCGTGCAGGAAAAAGGTTCCTACATAATTTTGCACCATGCAATTTCCCAGTGGTTCCCACACCCTCAAACACGTTGCATTTTTAGATGCGTGGATTTTGGCTGCAGGTGGTTGCTGGTGAAGGAACAGGTGTGACTCCTGTACCCACAATCTCCCACAATAGTGTGAACATACACCATTTTTTATGATAGTGTTTCTAAGCCTGCATTGCATTGTCAATCTTAGTAAAAATTTGATCTATTAAGTCCTATTAATATGTTTTGCGCTGTGCTTAAAAAAACAAAAAACAAAGTACAGGTGTGCATAGGGGAAGACTGCATAGAGATTTCAATAAATCCTACCAACAGCTGGCCCACACCACCTGTGCTGAGCACAAGATGTTGGAGGCAGGACTTAGACAGAAACTTGTGCCAACAGTAGTGGAATTGTTTTTTAGGCTTCTTGGCAAAGCTATAACAGCTACCGAAGAGAATTCCTCTTCTGCTAGCTCCTGTTGTAAATTTGTCTTATTTCATTTCCAGAAGCATGGGCTCTCTTGCATACGTTAGAAAGTGATTCCATTTGGAAGTACAACTTTAAATGAAGGAGTGGAGAATCCAAGGAATTCCTAATCTTGTCATTCATGATAAAATATACGTATATACCACACAACCATGACCCTTGGCTTTTAAAAGTGCCCTATGGGATGTCTAGAACCTTTGCAAAATGCATGTAAATTGGTGCAAGTAGGAGGTTGGGAGTGCATAGCCAACCAATCCAACAACACTGAAGTGTGAATTGCTTCATTACCCAAAAAGGGCATGTAAGGGGGCCTACGATTGGACGGATGTTGTGTAAGGCCCCTTTCACACAGGTGCTCCAATCAGGTCCGCATGTCATTTTCTCCCGAAAAACGTGACTGAACTGACATGACTGAACTCATGAAATGAATGGTCCACATGTATGAAAGGGGCCTTATGAGAAAGGGTCCTTTTACACAGCCTTCCCGCACGGGAAGCTCATGGGAGATCGCTCCAGTCTGCCTGCATTTTCATTCATTTCATGCATTGACCAATGCTTATTACAGGCAATCTGTTTTCATCCATATTTCGCCATAGAGGAGAGCGGGGCTCTGACAGGTCCATCTCACCACAGTGAGCAGAGACGGACCTGTTATCCAGAAGAGCTGTTATAGGTCAACTCAATATTGAACCCTACGGACTAAGACTGAGATGCCATTAAAGTTCATGTGCGTGTAAAGGCAGATGTTCCAACACTTTTGACAATATCACCAAATGCTGAGAAATACAGGCAGACATTTATATTTATCCATCATGCAATACCATCATGGAGGCGTGTGATTGTCCCCAAATTTATTCTGCAGCAGGAGTCCTGGAAATTATGGTTTGGACCCCACAGAGCCCTAATCTCAACATCATTAAGTCTGTTTGGGATTACATGAAGAGACAGAAGGATTTGAATCAGCCTACATCCACAGATCTGCGATTAGTTCTCCAAGATAATTGGAACAACCTACCTGCCAAGTTCCTTCAAAAAAATGAACAGTGCAGGTGTACCTAGAAAAATTGATACTGGTTTGACACCAAAGGGTGGTCACACCAAATATTGATTTGATATAGATTTTTATTCTGTTCACTTACTTTGCAAAGGGGGTCACACCAAATTTTGATTTGATATAGATTTTTCTTCTGTTCACTCACTTTGCATTTTGTAATTTGATAGAAATACATTAATATTTTTGAAAGCATGTTTACTTTACAGCATTTCTTTATGCCTAAAACTTTTGCACAATTATATACACAGTGGGGAAAATAATTATTTGATCCCCTCCAGATTTTGTAATTTTGCCCACTTACAAAGAAATGAAGGGTCTATAATTTTTAACATAGATGTATTTTAAATGATAAAGACAGAATATCAACCAAAAATACAGAAAAAAACGCATGATACAAATGTTATAAATTGAGTTGTAGTTCAGTGAGTAAAATAAGTATTTGATCCCCAAGCAAAACATGACTTAGTACTTGGTGGAGAACCCCTTGTTGGCAAGAACAGAGATAAGACATTTCTTGTAGTTAGTGGCCAGGTTTGAACACATCTCAGGAGCAGTGGCATCTCCAGCTTTCATATTTAGGGGGGGTACATGAGGGGACAAAAGTAGGGGGGGCAACTATAAAATGCAATTTTATATATATACACATATATATATCCTGGGGCCCTTTACTACGATCCCACAATGGGCCCTTTCACATGTTCTGCAGTGAGCTCCCTTCTTACTGTATTGGGGCCCCCCAGGGTGGCAGAAAACAAGAGATATATGTCACCAGCATACCAAGAAAATATAAGGGTCCAAAGCAGTGGGAGAACTATCAGGGTTGCAAAGGTTGTCTTGCCACCAGGCCCTGGTGTTCTGCCATTGTGGGATTTCCCAGTCTCCTCTTGCTGTCCTGCCCCTGCTATTGACAGCGCTGGTCTGGCATCTGTCTCCTTGGCAGCGGCGGCAGTCTATTAGGACCTAGTGCTGGTGACATTATGGGTGCATGCAGGGGAAGGCTGGCACTATTGGTTGTAGAGAGCCGAGCCCCCAGCTGGTCACCTAGCAGCAGTCATGCTGTATAACCTTCTCTGTTGACATTAGAGCTGCACGATTCTGGCCAAAATGAGAATGACGATTTTTTTGCTTAGAATAAAAAGATGACGATTCTCGCGACGTAAAATCTTTCACATTATACAAAAGAAAAAAAAATGGGCTAACCTTACTGGTTAGATTTTTTTTTTATTATTCATTAAAGTAATTTAAAAAAAAAAAAATTGCATTTGAAAGACCGCTGCGCAAATACAATGTGACATAAAATATTGCACCAACCACCATTTTATTCTCTAGGGTGTCTACTAAAAAATATATATATGTTTGGGGGTTCTAAGTAATTTTCTAGCAAAAAAAAATGATTTTTACTTGAAACCAACAAATGTCAGAAAAAGGTTTAGTGTTTAAGTGGTTACATTTTTCTCACTTACACAGGAAGTCTATTCCATTGACAAACTGGTACAATGTTTATACTTAAGTTCAACTGATAAAGAATGTTTTGTTTCTTGGCAGACTGTCAGGGTTTTTCTCTTCCTTTCTTTTGAGGGCTGTGGCTTCAGAAGAGCAGAGAGAATTATTTGCATAGAAAGAATTGTGAAACACTTTAGCCACTTGACAACTGGGCACTTTTAATACTGTACCCAAATGAATTTTTTGTCCTTTTTTTCATACAAATAGAGCTTTCTTTTGGTGGTATTTGATCACCTCTGGGTTTTTTATTTTTTGCTCTATAAATTAAAAAAGACTGAAAATTTTGAAAAAAAATGCATTTTTCTTTGTTTCTGTGATAAAATTTTGCAAATTAGTAATTTTTCTTCATAAATTTTGGCCACAATTTATAATGCTACATATCTTTGGTAACCCAAATTAGTGGATATTATTTGGTCCATGTGAAAGTTAGAGAGTCTACAAGCTGTGGTGCAAATCATAAAAAATTGATCACACCTGATGTACTGATGGCCTCATTTCTTGCGACCCGAACAAGTCAGGAAAGTACAAATACCCCCCAAAAGACCCCTTTTTTGAAAGTAGACATTCCAAGGTATTTAGTAAGATGCATGGTGAGGTTTTTGATGTTGTCATTTTTTCCCACAATTCTTTGCAAAATGAAGATTTTTTTTTTTCCCCACAAAATTGTCATTGTAATAGGTTATTTCTCTCACATGGCATGTATATACCACAAATGACACCCCAAAATACATTCTGCTACTCCTCCTGAGTATGGGGATACCACATGTGTGGGACTTTTTCACAGCCTGGCCACATAGAGAGGCCCAACATGCAGGGAGCACCATCAGGTGTTCTAGGAGCATAAATTACACATCTAATTTGTTGACTACCTATTACACTTTTGAAGGCCCTGGAGAACCAGGACAATGACATGTGACACTGAAGTGGCACTGATGACAAATGACACTGATATGTGGTACTGATGACAGATGGCACTGATACGTGGCACTGACACTGATGTGGCACTGATGACAGATGGCACTAATACATGGCACTGATGACAGATGGCATTAATAAGTGGCACTGGTGACAGATGGCACTAATACGTGGCACTGACAGATGGCACTAATACATGGCACTGATGACACCTGACACTGATGACAGATGGCACTAATATGTGGCACTGATGACACGTGGTGCTGATGACAGATGGCACTAATACGTGGCACTGATGACAGATGCACTAATACGTGGCACTGATGACACTAATGACAGATGGCACTGATACGTGGCACTGATGAAACGTGACACTGATGACAGATGGCACGTGACACTGACAGGTGGCACTGATGACAGATGGCACTTATACGTGGTACTGGGGACAGATGGCAGTGGGGACAGATGGCAGGGACATGACAGCAGGGACAGATGGCAGGGACAGATGGTAGGACAGATGGCAGGGACAGATGGCAGGACCGATAGCAATGGGGACACTTTTTTTTCGTTTTTTTTTTCACTTACCACCGCAGCGGTTCGCTCTCCCTCCTCACACGCTGTCTCTGTGTGAGGAGGAAGAGCCGGCGATGAGAGATGATCTCATATGTTTACATATGAGATCGTCTCTCATTGACACAGCCAATCGCGCTGAAAACAGCCGCTATGATTGGCCGTTTTCAGCGATCTGTGACTGGCTGTGACACGGCCAGCACAAAACTTCCCCGATGCGCGCCCACGGGAGCTCGCAACGCAGAAGTAAACAGGAGGATGTCCAGGGACGCCCTCCCGGCAATTGGAGTCCGCGCTGTAGCCATCTTTCGGCTATAGCGCGTACGCCTAGTGGTTAGTCAAGATCGCGATAACGATTCTTGACGATTATTCACAATAACGATTCTTGACAATTAATTGTGCAGCTCTAGTTGACATGCTGATCGGGATGTGATCCAGGCGATGCTCCCAGTCAGATCTAATAAACAGAGTATTTATTAGCATCAAGAGTACAACCACATCAACCGTATGTGCAGCAGCCATGTGGGCTCTATGCCTGTAAGGTGTGGGCTTTGATCAATAAAATCACTATGATATTTAACACTAGGATTTGACTAGGAGCATCACCTGAATTGCATCACGATCAGCATGTCAGAGAAGGCTGCACTGCTGCTAAGCAACCTGCAGGGAGCTCAACTGTCTACTCTACAACCATTAGAGATGGGCTCAGGTGTGTTTGAAATCCCACATGCCCGATCTCGCCAGGAAGCCGACACTGCACACGGCTAATCACAGGCAGTGAGACATTCCTGATCTGTGCAGCTGTGGACCGGGAAATGTCTCAGTGCCTGTGATTAGCGCTGTGTAGTGCCGGCTTCCTGGAGGGATCGGGCATGTGGGATTTTGAACATGTCCAGCCCATCGCTAACAACAAATTGTGCTGGCCCTCCTGTACAGCAGCCCCATAAAGTAACCAGCACTGGGTTCCAATGTGCCACCGCTGCCATGGAGACAGAGACCAGCACTGAATAGCCGGGACAGGACAGAAACCCTGGTAGTTCCACCACTGATCCACACTGGGAGGTTTCCCCCATCCACCTATAATGTGTAGATGGGAGAATTGCATCATTTCTTTTTTTTTTTCATTCAACCTAATAGTTGAATGAAAAAAGTGATCAATGTATGGGCTGCCTAAGTGCTAAGACCAGCCATAGGCAGTTTAAATCTCAGCTGGTTCAGCAGGAACCGGCTGAAATTTGAACCATTAATGAGCAGGCTGAATGTACCAAGTTGATTGATCAAATTGGGTACAACCAGCCTGCCAGATACTCTTATGATTATCACTAGTGGTTGCTATAGCCACTAGTGATAATCACTATTTGTTGGGAGAATACAATTGCTGGGCAGGAAGGATATTCCCCTGTCACCACTGTCTGTGTTTATGCGGGAATCATGCAAGTTTCCTTCCTGCAATCTGTGGATGCAGGAAAGAAAATAGCACCGTCTATTACCTGCCTTAGTGAAAGTGAAAGTAAATTGTGAAGGTCTTGAAAGAACAGGAGAGGGGGAGGGACAGATGCGGGAGAGAAGGGATGGAGATAATGCAGTTCAGTGATTACAGTGTACTGCAGTGCACATACTTACCCACGGGTCCAGGCTAGAAGCTCAGGCATCATTGACACACAGCCAGGAATGCTGCTGATTTTCATATTTCCCGCCCACACATGCCCTCTCTTCAGATATAGCTACACGGGGGATAGTGTGGGCGGGACTGGAAGACTCAGGAGGAACAGAGGCGGGGGGAGGAGGAGGAGCTGTATTAATCTGTACATAAAGAGAGTGAGGGGGAGTGGCTGGACGCGCTGGACTGTGAAAGAGTGTCATAGACTGACACTCGGCTCAGCTTGCAGTCACCACTCTTGGAATTTACAGGCTGGTTCTCATGTCCTAAGGATGGGAGAAATCAGTCTGTTTTATCAGTAACTGAGAGTCCTGGTGGAGTCTTTCCTGCAACTCACTGTTCTTGCTGCCAATGAGGATGCAGGGGAAGGAGCAGATCGGGCGGCCATGGTTGTGTGAGCGCTCGCATTATGCAGTGTCAGTGAGCAGAGGGAGGGGGGAGGAATCACCCGCAGGAGCTGACTGGGGACGCTCTCCCTCTCAATAGAGACTGTGCTTCTCCAGCTGCGGCCCGAGTAAGATGCGTCGCATGCGCTACGAATGCAAACAAAAAGACATTGCCTTTTTGTAAAAAAAAAATAAAAATGTATTTTTTAGTTAGGGGGCACATGGTGGGGCACAGCATAATTTTGGGGGGGTCAGGGCCCCCTCTGCCCCCCCCTCAGTGACGCCATTGCTCAGGAGGGATTTTGGTCCACTCTTCTTTACAGATCTTCTCAAAATCCTTAAGCGGAGGTCCACCCTAAAAAAAAAGGAGATGGGGTGCGATGTCTTCTGGGACATGTATGTGTCCCAGTAGACAGGCGTCCATTCACAAAGCCCTGCACAACTCACGCGTGCGCAGTAGGAAATGGGCAGTGAAGCCGCAAGGCTCCACTGCCTGTTTCCCTTCATTAGGATGGCGGCGCGGGCATCCGTTCCGGTGGACGGATTGGCCTCGGGGGCTCGCTGGACAGGTAAGTGCCCTTATTAAAAGTCAGCAGCTACAGTGTTTGTAGTTGCCGACTAAAAAAAAAAAACGGCCGGACCTCCGCTTTAAGGTTTCTTGGCTGTCCCTTTTCTATAGGATTAAGGTCTGGAGACTGGGTAGGCCACTCCATGACCTTTTTGTGATTCTTTTTGAGCCCCTCCTTTGTTGCTTTGGAGGTATGTTTTGGGTCATTGTCATGCTGAAAGACCCATCCATGACCCATCTTCAGTGTTCTGGCTGAGGGAAGAATGTTCTCATCCAAGATTTTACAATACGTGGCCCCATCCATTGGCCCCTTAATGTGGCAAAGTCGGTCTGTACCTTTAGCAGACAAACAGCCCTAAAGCATAATGTTTCTATAATGTTTTCTGTGCTTGACTCTAGGTCAGGGGCGGATCCAGGGGGGGGGCAACGGGGCAATTGCCCCCTCCGAGAAATGCGGGTGAGTGAGCCGGCGGGCAGCTCCATAAGTGAGAGAGCCGCTGGGCGGCTCCACAGGTGAAAGAGCTGCCGGGCGGCTCTGCAGAGAGAGACAGCGGCACTGGCGTTGTTAGGTGGGTGCGGGGGGGTGACACCCGTAGGTAGCGGCACGCACCGCTAACACCGCCCGCTGACCTGATCTGCTCCTCAGGTCTTGCGCTGTATCCCTCAGCGCAATGGGCTGAAGCCGCCTCCCCCTCCTCTCTGTTTACATCCACACAGGAGGAGGAGGAGCCCGAGGGACACACACGGCTGTGTGTATCGTCCGCGTTGTTCTGAGGTCTGTAAAATTTATGTATATGTGGGTTGACATGTGCAGGCCAGGGGGATTCTATACTAATGGGGGGCTCTGCACTGAGGGGGGATTCTATACTAATGGGGGCTCTGCACTGAGGGGGATTCTATACCAATGGGGGGCTCTGCACTGAGGGGGGATTCTATACTAATGGGGGGGTCTGCACTGAGGGGGATTCTATACTAATGGGGGGCTCTGCACTGAGGGGGATTCTATACCAATGGGGGGCTCTGCACTGAGGGGGGATTCTATACTAATGGAGGGTCTGCACTGAGGGGGATTCTATACCAATGGGGGCTCTGCACTGAGGGGGATTCTATACTAATGGGGGCTCTGCACTGAGGGGGATTCTATACCAATGGGGGGCTCTGCACTGAGGGGGGATTCTATGCTAATGGGGGCTCTGCACTGAGGGGGATTCTGTACCAATGGAGGGCTCTGCACTGTGGGGGGATTCTATGCTAATGGGGGCTCTGCACTGAGGGGGATTCTATACTAATGGGGGGCTCTGCACTGAGGGGGATTTTATACCAATGGGGGGCTCTGCACTGAATGGGATTCTATATTAATGGGGGTTCAGCACTGAGGGGGATTCTATACTAATGGGGGCTCTGCACTGAGGGGGGATTCTATACTAATGGGGGGTTCTGCACTGAGGGGGGATTCTATACTAATGGGGGGTTCTGCACTGAGGGGGGATTCTATATTAATGGGGGTTCTGCACTGAGAGGGGATTCTATATTAATGGGGGTTCTGCACTGAGAGGGGATTCTATATTAATGGGGGTTCTGCACTGAGGGGGGTTCTATACTAATGGGGGGCTCTGCACTGAGGGGGATTCTATGCTAATGGGGGCTCTGCACTGAGGGGGGATTCTATACTAATGAGGGGCTCTACACTGAGGGGGGATTCTATACTAATGGGGGGCTCTGTACTGAGGGGGGATTCTATACTAATGGGGGCTCTGCACTGAGGGGGGGATTCTATACTAATGGGGGCTCTGCACTGAGGGGGGATTCTATACTAATGGGGATTACAACATCTCTCTGCTGCCTGTCTCTGGGACACAAGAGACCACCTTAGCAGGTGGAAAGTGACAATCTTCATCTGGTGACAGGCAATGTGGCAAGAGACAATCCGCAACATGTGGCAGGCGACGTGGCAAGTGACACACTCGGGCCTCCCACTGATTCTGCATTACGGTGAGTTAAACTATTTAATTTTTTATAACAATGTAATAATAGTAATAATGCGCTTCAATCATCCTGACACCATAACAACCATGGTGCCGTAATGATTGGAGCGCCAACACCAGCCATTTCCCCGATAGATGTACCCCAAAAAAATATATTTTCTGGCAGTGCCCCTCCCGAGACTAGACTCTGGATCTACCCCTGCTCTAGGTATGGTGTTCTTAGGGTCATAGTCAACATTTTTCTTCCTCCAAACACGGCGAGTACCTCTCCTCAAGAAGGCACATGTACAGTTTTTTTTAGCTGGCTTTGAGCCATTATTTAGGAATCAAGGGGGGTGCTTTGCATTGGGGAGGGTGGGATTACCTATAGTGGGTTTTTTTTTGCACTCTTTTGACCCTCGGTCAAACCATGTGTTTGGTTTTAAGAGGAATATTTTTGGGGAGGGTTGGATTATATGGCGGGTCTTGGGTCATTGTGTTAATAAGTTGTTCATCGCTTCTTTTAGCAATAAATTCATTTTGTAGTTTAACTCTTTAGGGTGTGTAGTAGTCTTTGTGGTTTGTTTTTGTTTTTTTGGTATAGAATAATACTGATTACACCCCCCCCCCCCAAATTTATTCTGTGAACTCTACATATATATATTAGGTAGGATTCCCACTTACTCCATATTTGTTGCACAGGTACAGTCATGCCAATGAACATCTAAATGATTCAGAGAAGGATTGGGTGAAAGTGCTGTGGTCAGATGAGACCAAAATTGAGCTCTTTGACATTAACTCGACTCGCCATGTTTGGAGGTAGAAAAATGCTGACTATGACCCTAAGAACACCATCCTTACTGTCAAGCTCTGAGGTGGAAACACGATGCTTTGGAGCTGTTTCTCTGCTAAAGGTACAGACCGACTTTGCCACATTGAGGGGCCAATGGATGGGGCCATGTATTGTAAAATCTTGGATGAAATCCTTCTTCCCTCAATCAGAACATTGAAGAAAGGTCATGGATGGGTCTTCCAGCATGACCATGGCCCAAAACATACCGCCAAGACAACAAAGGAGCGGCCTAGCCAGTTTCCAGACCTAAATCTTAGGCCCCTTTCACACTGGGGCGGTAGGGGGCGTCGGCGGTAAAACAGCGCTATATTTAGCGCTGTTTTACCGCGGTATTCGGCCGCTATCGGTGCGGTTTAACCCCCGCTGTCGGCCGAAAAAGGGTTAAAACCCCTCGTATAACGCGGCTATAGCCGCGGTATTACCGCGGTATAGCCGCGCTGTCCCATTGATTTCAATGGGCAGGAGCGGTTTAGGAGCGGTGAATACACCGCTCCAAAAAAGCGACTGACAGGAGATTTTTTCTTCTCCTGCCAGCGCGCCGCTTCAGTGTGAAAGCCTTCGGGCTTTCACACTGAACAAACAGTGGAGGCTGTTTAGGGGCGGTTTGCAGGCGCTATTTTTAGCGCAATAACGCCTGCAAACCGCCCCAGTGTGAAAGGGGTCTTATAGAAAATGTATGGAGGGAGCTGAAACTTCGAGTTGCTCAGCGACAGCCAAGAAACCTTAAGGATTTAAAGAAGATCTCTAAAGATGAGTGGACCAAAATCCCTCCTGAGATGTGTGCAAACCTGGTCACAAACTACAAGAAACGTCTTACCTCTGTGCTTGCCAACAAGGGTTTCTCCACCAAGTACTAAGTCATGTTTTGCTTGGGGACCAAATACTTATTTTACTCACTGAACTGCAACTTACATTTTTAGCATTTGTATCATGTGTTTTTCTGGATTTTAGGTTGATATCCTGTCTCTATAATTTAAAATACACCTAAAAAAACAAAAACTAAAAATTATGGGCATACTTACGAAATCTGCAGGGGATCAAATAATTATTTCCCCACTGTATATATATATATATATATATATATATATATACAGTATATATACTGTATATATAATTATTATATAGGATTTATTATATGCTCCCATATAGAAGTTCCTTATAGGAACTATAATAGGAATATATTTATAGGAATATATTTATTTATTTTTTCCCCATATATAGTTACTCATTCTGTATTTAGCTGCTATAGATCCTTTTTAATGGATGTATGTATGCGGTACCAGAGCCTTGTATATTCGCAGTCCCCCCCCCCCCCCCCCTTATAATCAGTATCACGTATGATGAGGGGTGAAGGGTGTATGGCTGGGCAGTTCCATGCCATGTATGGGAAGGTGTATGGCCGCCAATGAGATATACTGTACATACACAGAAAATCTTTCATAGCTTTGTTTGAGCGCTGCACTACTTTGTATTTATGCCCAAGTGAGTTGTCACCTCATAGTGCGAGCAGCTGGAGATTTCCTAGCGCTCACTGTATCTATTGTTTCAGATTACTGTAATAGCCACTTCCCTTCTCTGTGACCCGTGGCACTGTAATTTCACCAATCCCAGACAGAGCCCCCAAATGTTACTGGATTATCGGTAGGGATGAGCCCGACGGTTGAGTCGAACGTAAGTTTGACTCGAAAATCGGGTGATCGTCCGTTTGCCGAATTTAGAATATTATGGGGCGTTCGCGGGAAATTCGAGTGCCCGCTGATTGCCCCATAATGGACTGCGAGATCCTCAATGCATCGCAGTGCATTGACGGCTGCTGATTGGCCAAAGCATGCACCTGACCTGCATGCTTTGGCCAATCACAGCGCGCTCTGCAGTGAGAGCCATGATTGGCCAAAGGCAGGGTGCCTTTGGCCAATCATGGCTCAGGGGGCTAAGTCCATGCTCCCACACTATGTAAGGCTACTTACATAGCAGCCGTACATAGTGTAATGAATGAGAGCAGCAAAATTACATTTCTAAAAGGAAAAAATGTCATTTAATACTGCTTGCGGCTGTAATGTATTGCCGTATCCCGGCAATATACATAAAAGTAATTGAAAAAATGGCGTAAGCCCCCCCCCCAGTCCATTACCAGGCCCTTCATGTCTAGTATGGATATTAAGGGAAACACCGTGCTAAAATGTAAAAAAAAAATGGCGCGGGGTCCCCCCTAAAATCCATACCAGGCCCTTCAGGTCTGGTATTGATTTTAAGGGGAACCCTGTGCCAAAATTTTATAAAAATTGGCGTGGGGTTGAGAGAGCACCCCCCCTCGAACCGTACCATGCCACATGCCCTCAACATGGGGAGGGTGCTTTGGGGTCCTCAGGCAGAGGGCTTATCAGAATTTGTAAGCCCCCTTTAACAAGGGGACCCCCAGATCCCGACCCCCCCTTCTATGTGAATGGGTATTGGGTACATTGTACCCAAACTCATTTACCAAAAAAAGTGTCAAAAAAGTAAAAATTACAGGAAACAGTTTTGGACAATTCCTTTATTTAAAAAAATAGATTAAAAAAAATGTCCATCCATCTTCAATCACAGCGCAGACAGTCCAGAAAAAAAAGAAGGAAAAACTCCGCCTCTATGGGAGGTGTCCCACCGACTGCAGCCTTTTCGCGATGACAGCTGTTATATAGCTGAAGGCGGGGCCACCCAGTGAAGTAAATGGGTGACCCCGCCCCCTCCGGTGTCACGTGACATCACATGATGTTAGAAGGGGCGGGGTCACCCAGTTACATCACCGGTCAGGTAAGTAACAGCTGTCAGGCAGATTTTTTTCCATTTTTTTTTCCGGTCATCAGCCTGAAAGGCATGGTATAGATTTTGGGGGGGACCCACACGCCATTTGTTTTTTCATTTTATCTATATTGCCGGGATCCGACACTATATTATAGCCGCGAGCAGTTTTAACCGCTTCAGCCCTCAATGACCAAGCCATTTTTTGCAATACGGCACTGCGTTGCTTTAACTGACAATTGCACAGTCGTTCAACGCTGTACCCAAACAAAATTGACGTCCTTTTATTCCCACAAATAGAGCTTTCTTTTGGTGGTATTTGATCACCTCTGTGTTTTTTATTTTTTGCGCTATAAACAAAAGAAGAGCAACAATTTTGAAAAAAATACAATATCTTTTACTTTTTGCTATAGTAAATATCCCACATTTTTTTTCAAAAAAACTAATTTTTTCCTCAGTTTAGGCCGATATGTATTCTTCTACATATTTTTGGTAAAAAAAAAAAAAAAAATTGCAATAAGCGTATATTGATTGATTTGCGCAAAAGTTATAGCGTATACAAAATAGGGGATAGATTTATAGCATTTTATTTTATTTTTTTTTTACTAGTAATGGAGGCGATCTGCGATTTTTATCAGGATTGCGATATTGTGGCGGACAAATTGGACACTTTTGACACATTTTTGGGATCATTGATATATATCAGTGTTATAAAAATTCACTGATTACTGTATAAATGTCACTGGTAGGGAAGAGGATAAACAAAGGGGGCGATCAAGGGGTTAACTGTGTTCCCTCACTGTGTTCTAATTGTAGAGGGATGGGATTGTCTAGGACGAGAGAGAGAGATCGGTGTTCATACTTAGTATGAACACACGATCTCTCTCTACTCCCCTGAAATAACCAGGATTTGTGCGTTTACACACACAGATTCCGGTTTTCGCTCTGTCACAAGTGATCGTGGGTGCCCTTCGGTCATCGCGTCCGCCGGGCACTCGCAACGGCTCCAGGCACACACTGCAGGCGCGTGCCCCTAGTGGCCAAAAGGAAAAGCAATGTAAGGTAACGTCGATTTGCCCAGCCGAGCCAACCTGCCGCAGTAAAACTGCGGCAGTTGATCCGGAAGTGGTTAAATTACATTTTTTCCTTTAGAAATGTAATTTTACTGTGGTACTATTATGAACATGGGAAAGATGCGCTACTTTACAGGCAGATTAAGGAGACCCCCCCAGGCACGATATTTAAAGGAATATTTAATTAATTTTATTGTTTCACTTTAAGCATTAATAAAATCACTGCTCCTGAAAAAAACAACAACCGTTTTTAAAACATTTCTATGTATTGATACATGTCCCCTGGGGCAGGACCCGGGTCCCCAAACACTTTTTATGGCAATAACTTGCATATAAGCCTTTAAAATTAGCACTTTTGATTTTTCACATTCACGTCCCATAGACTTTAACTATGTTAGCGTGTTCGCAAAATTTTGTTGCCTGTTCTGCTGCGAACCGAACCAGGGAGTGTTCGGCTAGGGTTGTCACCTCATCCCTTTAAACCCGAACACATATTAATTACACAGGTTCTGTGGCTGATTACGGTGATAATTAAACTCACTTGTTGCCTTATCTGCATTTTATTAGCCACAGAACCTGTGTAAATCATATGTGTTCGGGTTTAGGCCGGGTTCACACTAGTGCAACAAACGCTCCGACATTGGGAGCTCATGTCGCATGACGTGTGAAAACCAATGTTTCCCTATGGGAGCCGTCTTAACTGGTCCGACACATGTCGGTCCGACTTTGAAAATGCTCCCTGTACTACTTTGGTCCGACTTTGATCCTACTTGAGTCCATTGACTATCATTGAAGTGTGATCAAATCGGATCACCATCTTGCATGATTCGACTTTGGCATGTGACTTGTGCTCTGATGATCTTGAGGGGGAACTCCACGCCAAATTTTAAATAAAAAACCGGCATGGTTTCCCCCTCCAAGAGCATACCAGGCCCTTGGGTCTGGTATGGATTTTAAGGGGAACCCCCCTACGCTGAAAAAACGGCGTGGGGGATACCCCAATCCATACCAGACCCTTATCGAAGCACGCAGCCCGGCCGGTCAGGAAAAGGGGTGGGGGCGAGGGAGCGGCCCCCCTCCCAAACCGTACCAGGCTGCATACCCTCAACATGGGGGGTTGCTTTGGGGCAGGGGGGCGCCCCGCGCCAAAGCACCTTGTCCCCATGTTGATGAGGACAAGGGCCTCTTCCTGACAAATTTAAAAAAGGCAGTACAGCGCTTAAAATGTTAATCCCTATGAAACATGAATTAGCATAAATGTCCATAAAAAGAGAATTCCAGATGAGAATCCAAAAGTGCGAGTGACATCCACATAAGATGAGTGACTATTAATGTGATAAACCTCCACCAACGATATCGCTAGCCGCTCACCTCAGCAGGTGGACCCCTGAGTAAAATCAGTCAGGTCTATAACAGCTTTTCCCACAATGGGAGATAAACAGGAGCAGGTAACTTAGGCCGGTCAGCTTTCAGTCTTTAGTGGAGCTCGCAGAAAGATCACATGCAATAGAATAAACAACATCTAGTGCTCTCTGTATATTGTATCAAAGGTTTAATAAAAAGTGGACAAACTTACAAGAAAAGCACTGTTCCCCAGTGCGAAGGATAAAAGCCTGTAGGATACTCCACGGAGATCAGTGAGCAAGACGCGGGTGACGTCACGATCCAAGTCACGTGATGTTTTCCGTACGCGTTACGTCCCTTGTGATGGGCAGGACTTCTTCAGCGGCGACGGCATGACGTGGTCCACCCGCTTTAAATAACTCAGCTGATCACCACAGCCAATTGGGGCATAGTGTATATGAACTACCATGGTAACCAATGACCGGGAACGGAGATAATAGTTCTAGTGATAGAACCACAAAGGGGTCAGCTATAACGGTAATAAATAACCGAAGCTAAGCCCATAATGACTGAAAATATGTGTTGTTACTAAGTAACTATTAGGAATGTGACCAGCTTCCAAAAAAGGAAGTCTAGTTTGTGCAACAACCCGTGTACTCGCTCGACCCGCATTACGTCCCTTGTGATGGGCGGGACTTCTTCAGCGGCGACGGCATGACGTGGTCCACCCGCTTCACATGTATTTTATGTTTGGAATATACAGATGAATTTTTATCCTGATTCAGTTTTATTGTACTATGTAATAGGATGTTCCACGGAATCGAGCGAGTACACGGGTTGTTGCACAAACTAGACTTCCTTTTTTGGAAGCTGGTCACATTCCTAATAGTTACACTTAGTAACAACACATATTTTCAGTCATTATGGGCTTAGCTTCGGTTATTTATTACCGTCATAGCTGACCCCTTTGTGGTTCTATCACTAGAACTATTATCTCCGTTCCCGGTCATTGGTTACCATGGTAGTTCATATAAACAGCCCCATTGGCTGTGGTGATCAGCTGAGTTATTTAAAGCGGGTGGACCACGTCATGCCATCGCCACTGAAGAAGTCCCGCCCATCACAAGGGACGTAACGCGTACGGAAAACATCACGTGACTTGGATCGTGACGTCACCCGCGTCTTGCTCACTGATCTTCGTGGAGTATCCTACAGGCTTTTATCCTTCGCACTGGGGAACAGTGCTTTTCTTGTAAGTTTGTCCACTTTTTATTAAAACTTTGATGCAATATACAGAGAGCACTAGATGTTGTTTATTCTATTGCATGTGATCTTTCTGCGAGCTCCACTAAAGACTGAAAGCTGACCGGCCTAAGTTACCTGCTCCTGTTTATCTCCCATTGTGGGAAAAGCTGTTAGAAACCTGACTGATTTTACTCAGGGGTCCACCTGCTGAGGTGAGCGGCTAGCGATATCGTTGGTGGAGGTTTATCACATTAATAGTCACTCATCTTATGTGGATGTCACTCGCACTTTTGGATTCTCATCTGGAATTCTCTTTTTATGGACATTTATGCTAATTGATGTTTCATAGGGATTAACATTTTAAGCGCTGTACTGCCTTTTTTAAATTTGAGTTGTGGGATTTGATAAATTTTATCCTCAGTATTCAGCTGCTTTAGTTTATAACATAAGTGATTAGCGCTGGTTGAGTTCTTGCTACATTCTCTTCCTGACAACCCTGGCCGTTGGTTGTCGGGGTCTGCGGGCGGGGTGCTTAATGGAATCTGGGGGCCCCCTTTTAATAAGGGGGGCCCCAGATCCCGGCCCCACACCTATGTGAAGGAGTATGGGGTACATCGTACCCCTACCCATTCACCTAGGAAAAAGTGTCAATTAAAAAACACACTAGACAGGTTTTTAAAGTAATTTATTAGGCAGCTCCGGGGGTCTTCTTCCGACTTCGGGGGTCTCTTCCTTCTCCGTGCTCTCTGGCCTCTTCTCCGCGCTCTCCGATTCTTCTCCCGCTCTTCAGTATGTTCTGCCAGGCTCCTCCGCTATCTTTTGCTTATTTGCAGGCTCTTTTGCTAGCATTGGCCCGGTCTTCTCCATCGTCTTCTTCCCTCCAGACTTCTTTCGATGTTGACACGGCGCTCTCTCCCGCTGTAATGCCGTGTGTGCGGTGCGCAACTAATTATATAGGCATGGGGCGTGGTCACCGGGTGATGTCATCTGAAGACCCCACCCCTTATGATGTCACCGCCCTTCATGCCCCGGGCGGTGACGTCAAAAGGGGGCGGGTCACCAGGTGACATCACCCAGTGACCACGCCCATGCCTATATAAGTCGTTGCGAAGCGCGCACACTGCAGTACAGCGGGAGAGAGCATCGTGTCAACATCGGAAGAAGACCGGAGGGAAGAAGATGACGGAGAAGACTGGGCCAATGCTAGCAAAAGACCCGGCAAAAGAGCAGAAGATAGCGGAGGAGCCCGGCAGAAGGCACCGGAGAGCGGGAGAATAACTGGAGAGCGCGGAGAAAAGGGCGGAGAGCGCGGAGAAGTTGGAAGAGACCCCCGAAGTCAGGAGAAGACCCCCGGAGCTGCCTAATAAATTACTTTAAAAACCTGTCTAGTGTGTTTTTTTTTTATTGACACTTTTCCCCCAGGTGAATGGGTAGGGGTACAATGTACCCCATACTCATTCACATAAGGTGGGGGCTGGGATCTGGGGGCCCCCTTATTACAGGGGGCTCTCGGATTCTGATAAGCCCCCCTGCCTGCAGACCCCGACAACCAACGGCCAGGGTTGTCGGGAAGAGGCCCTTGTCCTCATGAACATGGGGACAAGGTGCTTTGGGGTGGGGGGCCGCAGGGCGCCCCTCTGCCCCAAAATACCCACCCCCCATGTTGAGGGCATGCGGTCTGGTACGGTTCAGGAGGGGGGCGCTCGCCCGTCCCCACCCCCTTTCCTGACCAGCTGGGCTGCGTGCTCAGATAAGGGGCTGGTATGGATTTTGGGGGGACCCCCATGCCGTTTTTTCGGTGTGGGGGTTCCCCTTAAAATCCATACCAGATCGAATGGCCTGGTATGCTCTTGGAGGGGGAACCCATGCCGGTTTTTTATTTAAAATTTGGCGTGGAGTTGGTCCTCAAGATTCATACCAAACACAGTGCCTGGTATTGGCGGGGATACAAGTCGGATCCCCGTTCATTGAAAGTTGGACGTATGTCGGCTTCAAGTCGCAGGGCAAAGTCGGATCCAAAGTAGGATGGCTGTCGTGTCGCACCAATGTGAACCCGGCATTAAAGGGATGCGGTTGCAACCCTATGTTTGGCTCATTCCTAATTATCGGTGATCTGAGTGCAAGGTGTGACAAAGACGCAGCCTGCAGTATGTGTATCAAAGGGGAGAGATAAAACACTGTTGCTCACTTGCTTTTCAAGTTTAATGTGTTAAGCAGAAATGGATCACATTGTACAGATGATTACTTTCTTTATAGTGGTAGGGCAGGCCACATGGAAAAGCACAGCAATTTGTGTTAGATAATTACCAGTACTAACATATGAGATACTTACAGAGAAAGTGAATGTCAGAATAAACACAAAACTGATCAAAGACAGCATAAACAAAGTGTGACTAACCCGTATCAAAGAGGAGACACAAAACACTGTTGCTCACTTGCTTACCAAGTTTAATGTGATCTTGTTGGTTTTTAGTCTACTGAAGTCACACTACAAATCATTAGAGCTCCCCCTAGCTGCAGCCTAGTAATGGCATTACTGGGAGGTTTATTTATTTACTTGCTACACAGCACACAATAGGATCAGAGAACCTGGGAATTACAGTGGGCGGCAGCAGGAGGAATGGCCCCTTCTGAGGCCCTGTAAAAGTGATTGGGCAGCCGTATAGTCACTTGATCATTTTTAATATAAAAGAGCATGGCTGGCTGCAAAATTTGACAGCAAGATCATGGCTGCAGCTGCACATTATAACTCTTGTTATAACCATTTCCAGTCCAGGATGTATATACAATACCTCGCAAAAGTGAGTACATCCCTCACATTTTTGTAAATATTTTATTATATCCTTTCATGTAACAACTCTGAAGAAATTACACTTTGCTACAATGTAAAGTAGCGAGTGTACAGCTTGTATTATGCCCCGTACACACGGTCGGATATTCCGACGGAAAATGTGTGATAGGACCTTGTTGTCGGAAATTCCGACCGTGTAGGCTCCATCACACATTTTCCATCGGATTTTCCGACACACAAAGTTTGAGAGCAGGATATAAAATTTTCCGACAACAAAATCCGTTGTCGGAAATTCCGATCGTGTGTACGCAAATCCGACAGACAAAGTGCCACGCATGCTCAGAATAAATAAAGAGATGAAAGCTATTGGCCACTGCCCCGTTTATAGTCCCGACGTACGTGTTTTACGTCACCGCGTTTAGAACGATTGGATTTTCCGACAACTTTGTGTGACCGTGTGTATGCAAGACAAGTTTGAGCCAACATCCGTCGGAAAAAAATCCTAGGATTTTGTTGTCGGAATGTCCGAACAAAGTCCGACCGTGTGTACGGGGCATAACAGTGTAAATGTGCTGTCCCCTCAAAATAACTCAACACACAGCCATTAATGTCTAAACCGCTGGCAACAAAAGTGAGTACACCCCTAAGTGAAAATGTCCAAATTGGGCCCAAAGTGTCAATATTTTGTGTGGCGACCATTATTTTCCAGCACTGCCTTAACCCTCTTGGGCATGGAGTTCACCAGAGCTTCACAGGTTGCCACTGGAGTCCTCTTCCACTTCTCCATGACAACATTGTGGAGCTTGCATTCCTCCACCTTCCGTTTGAGGATGCCCCACAGATGCTCAATAGGGTTTAGGTCTGGAAACATGCTTGGCCAGTCCATCACCTTTACCCTCAGCTTCTTTAGCAAGGCAGTGGTCATCTTGGAGATGTGTTTGGGTTTGTTATTTTGTTGGAATACTGCCCTGCGGCCCAGTCTCCGAAGGGAGAGGATCATGCCTCTGCTTCAGTATGTCACAGTACATGTTGGCATTCATAATTCCCTCAATGAACTGTAGCTCCCCAGTGCCGGCAGCACTCATGCAGCCCCAGACCATGACACTCCCACCACCATGCTTGACTGTAGGCAAGACACACTTGTCTTTGTACTCCTCACCTGGTTGCCGCCACACACGCTTGACACCATCTGATAATAAGTTTATCTTATTCCACAGGACATGGCTCCAATAATCCATGTCCTTAGTCTGCTTGTCTTCAGCAAACTGTTTGCAGGCTTTCTTGTGCATCATCCTTAGAAGAGGCTTCCTTCTGGGATCACAGCCATGCAGACCAATTTGTTGCAGTGTGTGGCGTATGGTCTGAGCACTGACAGGCTGACCCCCCATCCCTTCAACCTCTGCAGCAATGCTGACAGCACTCATACGTCTATTTCCCAAAGACAACCTCTGGATTTTACGCTGAGCATGTGCACTAGACTTCTTTGGTCGACCATGGAGAGGCCTGTTCGGAGTGGAACCTGTCCTGTTAAACCACTGTGCTGCAGCTCAGTTTCAGGGTCTTGGCAATCTTCTTATAGCCTAGGCCATCTTTATGTAGAGCAACAATTCTTTTTTTCAGATCCTCAGAGAGATCTTTGCTGTGAGCTGCCATGTTGAACTTCCAGTGACCAGTATGAGAGAGTAAGAGCAATAACACCAAATTTAACACACCTGCTCCCCATTCACACCTGAGACATTGTAACGCTAACGAGTCACATGACATCGGGGAGGGAAAATGGCTAATTGGGCCCGATTTGGACATTTTCAGTTAGGGGGTGTACTCACTTTTGTTGCCAGCGGTTTAGACATTAATGGCTGTGTTTTTAGTTATTTTTTAGGGGACAGCAAATTTACACTGTTATACAAGCTGTACACTCACTACTTTACATTGTAGCAAAGTGTAATTTATTCAGTGTTGTCACATGAAAAGATATAATAAAATATTTACAAAAATGTGAGGGTGTACTCGCTTTTGTGAGATACTGTATATGTATACTTGATGGGAAGAGGTTAAAGGGGGATGAGGTGCAAACAACCATACCACTCTACTTTATAAATATGCTGTGCCCTGCTGATCAACCTTTGTGTGTTTGGCTTCCTGTTTCCTGCCTGCCGTGTGCTCTAGGTTTGTCTCTGTTACCAACCTTGGCGTGTTCTCTACTATTCCTGTCTGCTCGTGACCCTGACCTTTGGTGTGAACTCTGATGTCCTTGTCTGCTTGTGGCCCTGACCTTGGCTTATTCCCTTACTACCCCTAGCCTCCTGTTGCCTACTGTGGGTGTGAGCTGGGGGACCCTGGGAACCAGTTGCAGCCCAGTCCATCCTCACCACAGAGGCTCTGGTGAACACCTGCTGGCTCTTAGACTCCGCGCCCTAGGGAATCTTACGCTCTAACCCCGGTGGGATCCGTGTTGGTGTTCCAGCAGTCCTGCCTTCCTTTCCACCCTGACTCCCATCCGCAGCAGTCAGCCGTAGTGTCCACTACCTTGCGGTGCACTCCTGCTCCCAACAGTGTGCATCTGTCACCTAGCCTCAAGGTGACCTGACACCCGGCCCCTGAATGCCCTCTTCTCCTCCTCTCCCTCCCTCAGGCATTCAGTGGCTGCAGAAGGGAGATGGAGGGATCGGTTTCTCTATATGCCCCCCACTACCCCTCCTATCCAGGTGTACAAGGGGCAGCACAGGCCCCCTGGAGCATGGAGCTATTCAATGACAGCAGTGGTGGTGGGGGGGTATGGGATCAGTGGCAGAGGTGGTGGTGGGGGAATAGGATCAGTGGCAGCAGTGGTGGGGGGGCTGGGATCAGTGACAGCAGTGGTGTGGGGGGTTGGGATCAGTGGAAGCGGTGGTGGTGGGGTGATGAGAACAGTGGCAGTGGTGATGATGGTGAGGGGATGAAATCAGTGGCAGTGACACCTACCATTCACTACGTCCCGCAAGTCTTCCAGCGGCTTGCTGAGAGGCTGAGCTAGCTGACAGTCCAGGCATGTGGATTCCGACTGTGAAGTCGGGATCGATCCAGCACCTGGACCGGCTGACTGGTGTCTCAGAACCAACTGCACTCCTGTGATCCATAGGTGAAGTAGGGCCAAAAGAGCTTTGACCCTACTTCTGCTTTTGGCTGGTGCACCAGATTTCCTGTCTTAGGATGGCTCCTTTCTCTCACAGCATCCTATCTATGGACTCGACTCACCCTTGCATGCAGAGACCAGAGCTGTGTCTTCCTACACTATATGCATCAATAGAAATACACAGCCTTAGGAAGGCAGGGCACTCCTCTCCTCTTACATACAAGCCCCTCCTCTAAGCTAACATACTTACTAGAGACAGGGAAGCAGCACTGAAAGTTGTAAACTGCAAGTGCTAAAGTAAGAATTTTAACAAATAGTTTACTGGGGGATGTTTATTTTATTGCGCCCAATTTTACATAGTTACACAGTTGAAAAAAGAAACAAGTCAATCTAGTTCAATAAATAGAAGAAAAATGCATTAAGCTAAAAAATACACTGCTGGTTTAATATTGCTTTAGGGTTCTTGTTCAAGCACTTCCAGTTTAAGGATGACCATAGGCTGTCTTGTCCCCCAATTGCTTGTGAAGGCATATTTCATCCACTAGGAACCTGCCCCAGACCTTGCACAGACAGGTGGTGCTTAATCAAAACACAATTTCTTTTTTTTACATTTTATTCACCCTTATGCTGACCATTAAATGTAACCTAAAGACCTAATAGGGGTTTATTCAAGCACTCTATGTCCGTTACTGCTCCTTGGTAACACCAGTCCAGAATTTGCACTGGGCTCTCCAATTACAGTTATAAGTGCAGAACCTTTAACCATACCTCCCAGCAATCTGAGATGAGATAGGACACCCTTTTGTAGAAAGAAAATAGGCAAAAGACACACCCCTGCCATTCCTTACATTTACATGGACCAAAAAGAACACTTAAAAATGACCAGTTAAAACCCACAAGTGATTATTTGCAGTGTTACTTTTTTGCAATGTTTGCCTTTATACTGTCTTTTCAAAAAAAGTCAACTACTACAGAGGTTGGATGAAAAGGTTCATTCTACGGTAGTCTAATACTTTGCTAGTTAAATAACACATTTTTTTAGAGGCCTATACATCAGACCAAACAGAGGAACTACTGAGGAGGTAAAGGAGAGAGAGTAATCTGGTTCCAAAAAAGAGACCGTCCATCCAAATTAGGGACAGTTGAGATAATTTCGCATTACCTTTCTTTGGAGCTCTATCCCCCATCATTACAATCTGTATTCACATAAACATGAACACTCAACTGAGTGTTTATTTTTAAGCTGGTAAAGTTGCCACAGGAATATATGATACAGTAGTTTGTCTTTTCATGTTCATGTTGGCAAATGCACTAAACACTTTTAGAACTTTTACTAAGTCTCTTAATGTGTTAATTATAAGAGCTGCTTAAGATAACACCTCATTTCATTCAAGAGATGACTTTGTAAGCATGTTAATATCTATATAGGGTAAAATAACACCTGCAGAGTTTCCCAGCTGTGTCCTTGACGCCAGTGGTTGTAGATTGGGCCACGTTTACCTACACTAAGCAGCACATAAATAGTAAGCTTACAGTCTGTCTTTCTTTGTCAAGAGGGCTCTCGGGTGCAGCGTGCTTGCTTGTTCTCATGGCTGGGCTGAACATAGTGGTAGGCTTTTTCATATCTGTGGTTGCACTGTCCCAGCTAATTCGCTGGATAACCAAGAAATATTTGCCTGCCAGGATTTACAGATGCACAACAAGCGAGATAGCCAGCTCTTTGCAGCTGTGTGCCTGCTACATGGAACTCCGCATGTTAGTCGAGATTGGCATGTGGGGTGGAGGTTATGGTCCTGATGTAGTCTCTACTCTTCTCTTCCTGCTATTTTTAGCTCATGGGTTTACTTTTGATGGAGCATCAGCCAACCCTATGGTATCCCTACAGGAGTTTCTGCTCCGGGATTGCCCTTTCATAGATACAACAATTAAACTATTGGCTCAGTATGCTGGCATGGAGGCTGCTAGGTTCCTGATTAAACAGTACTGGATGCTGGAATTAACGGATTTCCACACAATTCAGATGATGATGGTAGATGATTGCAGTCCATCTCTACAAACCTCTCTAGCTCAAGGCATCTTTGTAGAGGCAATATGTGCCTTCTGCTACCATTTGGTACTACTCCGTTTCCAAAACTCAAAAGCGGTCTATAAGATACCAACAGCTGCTCTTACTGTAACTATATTGGCCTATGCAGGTAAGAAGCCAATTTGTTTTCTTTAAAGTATCAGAGTAAAATACAGTATTCTATTTCTTTGGACGTGTGTCAATATACTTTGGGGTTGTGTTGATGGCATCAGTTTGACATCAGTTTGACATCAGTTTGAGATGCTGCTGAGATCATCCAGAATTTGACAGGTGCACCTTCAGCCACCCTCCTTATGACCTGCATTTGACCTGCTTCAAGTGAGTTTTACATTCAAATAGACTTATATAAGAATGCAAAACCCATCTGACTCCAAAAAAGGCCATTGACACTGGCTCTTATGGGGATTGTTCACCCAGGCTGAGTTCCTGTCATATATTGACTGATATAATTAATTGGCTCCCTGAACTAGAGCGTGAGTGTTATACAGCTCAGCTATACATGATTTGAAAATTATTCAAATCCACTATTTTATCTTATCCAATTTTTTCAAGCCAGGTGATGCTTGCAGGGACATCCACAGCTTGAATTTTGTCAGATTCAGCAGAAATTGTCATAATTCGAGCCACCTATGTCTAAGTTTAGTTGTAACTTCAGGCTACCTGCAACTCATAAAATTAAGTCAGATACTATTTGTTCAGACATGTTTAATTTTCATTATATCTCAATCTTCCATATTTTTTAATGTTTGAGTACAAAATGTTCTTTAATAGCATTTTTAAGTGAGTGGTTATTGCATGCAGTGCTTCTCTCCCAAGGTTGGTGTCTGTCAACAGCTCTTTATATGACTGGTAATTACAATGGTAGGGTGAGCCCAGGAGCAGTTTGCTCTGTACATGTATGGGCTGCATGTGTGTACAGATCCAGCCATGGCAACAGCTAATGTTTAAAGGAGAGCTCCAGAAAACATAACTAAACTTATCTCTCTCAGTCTTTTCTAGTATGTTAATTACACTTACCTCCATGCTGCCTTTACCAGACCAGGGGCGGATCCAGGGGGGGGGGCAACAGGGCAATTGCCCCCCCCCCCCGAAATAATAGCACTGTCTGAAATTGTCTCCTGCCGCTGCCGGCCCGAGTCTCTCTCTCACATGTGCCGATCAGCGGCGCCGAGAGAGAGACTCGTGTCTATGTATGTAGTACAGGCGGCGGCGGTCACTCACACTGAAGGTGGATACATACCAGGAGGAGGTGGGTGGAGCCTCTTCCCTGCACTCGTTGCTAGACGCCAGGCGGCCCAGGCGTTAGCAACGAGTGACGTCAGTGAGTGAGTCACCGTCATGTCGGAGCAGAGTTCGGACTCCAGTCTCAGCCTCCGCCGCGGCTGACAGTGCGGGCAGCCCTGTAGGTGACAGTGCGGGCGGCTCCACCATGGCTGACAGTGCGGGCGGCTCCACAGTGCGGGCGGCTCGGTCAGTGAGTGAGTCGGTGAGGGGGGGTAGCTGGGCGGCTCCATGTGACTGTGAGTGGTCTGCTGGCCAATCAGGGAGCCGGCGGGCACAGGAGCAGAGAGATGACATCTCTCACCACCCTGAGCCCGCCCTGCATCCCTGCAGTTCCGCCCTCACTGTGAAGGCAGCTGTGGGCAGCAGAGAGATTACATCATCTCTCTGCTGCCTGACTCCGGGACATAGCAAGAGACCACCTTAGCAGGAAAGTGTGACACGGCAGGTGACAATCCGCATCTGGTGGCAGGAGACGTGGCAAGTGACAATCCACAACGTGTGGCAGGAGACGTGGCAAGTGACAATTCACAACGTGTGGCAGGTGACGTGGCAAGTGACAATCCACAACGTGTGGCAGGTGACGTGGCAAGTGACAATCCACAACGTGTGGCAGGAGACGTGGCAAGTGACAATCCGCATCTGGTGACAGGTGACGTTGGAAGTGACAATCCGCATTTGGTGGCAGGTGACGTTGGAAGTGACAATCCGCATTTGGTGGCAGGCGACGTGGAAAGTGACACACTCAGGGCTCTCACTGATTCTGCATTATGGTGAGTTGAACTATTTAATTTTATATTACAATGTAAGAATAGAAATAATGCGCTTCAATCATCCTGACACTATAATAACCATGGTGCCGTGATGATTGAAGTGCCAACACCAGCTGTTTCCCCGATAAATTGCCCGCAAAAAAAAAGGTATTTTCTGGCAGTGCCCCTCCGGAGATTAGACTCTGGATCCGTCCCTGTACCAGACACAGCTTGCTGAAAACAGAGAGCAAGGAGCAGCAGCACAGTTAGTCATTGCAAAAAAAAGGTCTATGTGGCCATCATTCACAGCAAGTAACTTCATTAATACAATAGCAGGGACTAAAAGTGAAAAGCACCCAGACCTAAAGCATTGTGCATCCTTGGCAACAAGTTAAAAGTATTAAACATTTTACACTTCCTTCCTACTGTAACTTCTTAAAAATATTTCCTGGAGCTGTCCTTTAAACAAATGGGCAGGTCCAACATAGGGTTGCCACCTGTCCAGTTTTGACCCGGACAGCCTGGGTTTTGACACATGTGCCCAGGTTTAAACCCACCAGAAACCCGGGCACATTCACGCTCAACCGTCCTGTGACCAGTGGCCCTTGGCCGCAACATCTAGAGCGACCGGGGCTACTCTAGATGTATATAACATAGAGCCTGCTATATAATGTACAGAGCCCTGTGTATAATGTAGAGCCTGGTATATAATGTACAGAGCCCTGTGTATAATATACAGCCTGGTATATAATGTACAGAGCCCTGTGTATAATGTACAGCCTGGTATATGATGTACAGAGTCCTGTGTATAATGTACAGCCTGGTATATGATGTACAGAGTCCTGTGTATAATGTACAGCCCGGTAAATGATGTACATTGACCTGTGTATATTGTACAGCCTCGCATATGATGTTCAGAGTCCTGTGTATAATGTAGAGCCTGGTATATGATGTGCAGAGCCCAGTATATAATGTAGAGCCTGGCATATGATGCACAGAGCCCTGTGTATAATGTACAGCCTGGTATATGATGTACTACAGGGTACGGAGTGGGTGTATTCTATAAGGGGTGGGGCTTATGAGAAGTGGGAGGGGTCAAAGGGGAAGGGCGGGGTCTGGCGCCCCCCCATCTTAAAACTTCACCAGCCGCCACTGGACCAGGGATGAAGGGAGGGTTGAGTTCTCCTTTTTATGCTTCAGCATAAAGAAGAACAAGGAGTCCTGGAAGTGATGGTTTGGCCCCCACAGAGCCCTGATCTCAACATCATCGGGTCTGTCTGAGATTACATGAAAAGACCTACATCCACAGAAGATCTGTGGTTAGTTCTCCAAGATGTTGGGTCAACCTACCTACCGAGTTCCTTAAAAACTGTGTACCTAGAAGAATTGATGAGAATTCAGAAGAATTGGAGGCAAAGGGAGGTCACACTAAATATTATTTTTGATTTCTCTTCTGTTCATTTACTTTCCATTTTGTTAATTGATAAAAATAAACTATTAACACTTCTATTTCTGAAAGCATTTCCTAATTTACAGCATTTTTCACACCTCACTAAAGCTTTTTCACAGTACTGTATATTGCTATTGGGCTACTGCACTATTGTTTAACACTACAAAGCAGGAATGAGAGCCTGAAAGTGAGTAAAAACAATCACAGAAAAAATATATGACTCAGGGTGGTGATACAAAATACTGATGAGATGTTTAAATCGTGTAAAAAATGTGTAAAAAAAATATATATGGAGTAAGATGTGCTACAGTCCAAAAAATTAGTAAGGATTGATGTAAAGAACAGTTCATGGATCTTCACAATAGATGAAACAGGATCTGGAGTGTAAACAGTGGTATGGTGACATCTGTTCAATGTGCTCACAGAGCCCTTACCTTAAAAGGCATGGGTAAATGCCTTATTCTCAATGGTAGTTAGTTACAGTCTCAGACTATCGGATCCATCCGGAAGGTGGATGACGAATGTGGGGACGGATCAGGCTCGCATCGAGGTTCGGATGTGCATAAAAAAATAATAAAGAAGGGGGCCTCCAATCGTGTATTAACATAATAAACCAAGTTTAATAAAAATAGATAAAAAAAACTGCTATTACAGGGCAGTTTAAACACCACAACAAGCATAAAACGGCGTTACGCCGCCACCTATTGTATCACTTCCGGTCCGCAACAAAAACAACCGGATCAACAGGTGATAACTTCCGGTTACGTCTAGTGTGAAATACATCCAATAGCTGACAATAATAGTCAATGGATAAAAATATAATAAATGACAAAAATGACTAAGTATGATCAGGGAAAATTAGAAACCAATGAAACATTACTAATTCAGGAAAAAGAGGAAGGGAAGTTAATTCTAACTTTCAATGCCCTTTTTGTTCTATCTACATATTGTAATTTACAAGAAGATTGCAGGACATGCACCACACCTTCTGTGTGACAGCTGATAAAGTCTTTAATTGGGTATGTGTTTCCTGTACTTGTTGCCAGAAATTCATTCTTTTTTCCTTGAAATTTTTTAGAATGTTGACACGCAAAGCAATATTTACACGGAAAGAAACCTTTTCCATTAAAAAAAGAAAAATGTTTTTTTGAGGGAGGATCAACTACATTTTTCACAATCAGATCCCGTAGTGTGGTGGCGCGTTTGTATATAATCACAGGTTTATCTGGTAAAATGCTTTTCAAGTGTTTATCACCTTTCAAAATATGCCAGTGTTTCTTGAGTATTTTTTCTATGTCTTTATGCTGGACATTAAAATCAAGAACGAGGGCTTATGCATCCGGTACTGGTTGTATTTTCTTATCGCCATGGATCATTTGACATCTATCCATAGTTTGTACCGATTGAATTTGTTTATTAATGAATTCTGGGGTGTACCCTTTCGCAATAAATCTTTTACCAATTAGATCAGCCTGAGTTTTGAACTCAGAGTCCCTGGTGCAGTTACTTCTGATTCTGACTAACTGACCCTTTAGAATGTTGAACAACCAGGGCTTATGGTGACAACTGGTAATAGGTAAGCAACTGTTTCTCGCAACCTCTTTAAAATGTGTTTTAGTGATTATTTTGTCATTTTCAATACTAATTTCTAGGACAAGAAATTGTATTTGTTTCTCCTCAATTTTCCAGGTCAAAACTATGTTCCTGTCATTGTGATTCAAATTAGACAAGAATTTCTCCAGTGACTCTTTATTGCCATTCCATATAATTATAATATCATCAATGAATCTTTTGAAAAATTCTCGTTTGCAAGGTGTATTTTTATATACTGCTTATTCTTCCAATTGGGCCATAAACGCGTTGGCAACGCTAGGGGCAAATTTCGCTCCCATAGTTATTCCTGTGGTCTGTTTGTAGAAATTCCGGTCGTGCCAGAAATAAGTATTTTTGAGAGAGAATTCTATGCATTTAATGAGGAACTTCCTCTGCATGCATTTTAAATTGCTGAATTTCCTCAAAACCCACTTGGTGGCCTCACATGCTTGATGGTGTTTGATGATTGTATACAGGGATGACACATCCGCTGTTGCCAATAGAGTTCTTCCTTCCAGGACGGTTGGTGATTCCAGTAGTTGTAGGACAAGTTTAGTGTCTTTAAGGTATGATGTTGTGAGTTGAACAGCAGGCTGAATGAAACTGTGAATATACTGACCCATTCTTGATGTCAATGAGTTTATCCCATTGACAATGGGTCTCCTTGGCGGATTTTCTCTATGTTTGTGTATTTTTGGAATGGTATAAATCACTGGGATTCTGCATGAATCTGGAACAAGGTATCTAGCCTCTTTGGTGTTCAATATATTTTTCTTCACTTCTAAATGTACAATTTGCTCCAGTCCTCATTTAACTTGCATTGTAGGGTTTCCTAATAATTTGGTGTATGTAGTGGAGTCTTGGAGTTGTCATTCAATTTCACTTAAATAATTTTGTTTAGTTTGAAGCACCGCTTCTCCCCCTTTATCAGCTGGTCTAATTACTAAATCTTTTCTGGCAGCTAATGATCGTATACCTTTTTTTTTTTTAATATGGATGGGGTCCATGACTTTCTTGATCTTTAGTTCATCCAAATCTTGTAAAACCAAGTTCTTGAAGACTTCGATGTGTTGCTTATCGTGAACCTGAGGATTAAACAGGGATTTGTTACGTAAAGAACTATGTTGTATCGTACTTCTGATGGTATGATGGTATCCCTAGTTTGGGGATTACCCAAGATGACCTTCTTGATATTAATTTTCCTTACGTATTTGTGTATTCTGATGTAGGTGTCAAATTTGTTTAAATTCTTTGTTGGGGCATATTTAAGGCCCTTGTCTAAGACAGCTAGCTCCTCAATACTTAACTCTTGCCCACTAAGGTTGAAAATGCCTTCGCCGTCTATTTGCGCTTTCTTTTTGAATCTCTTTCTCTCTTTGCATCCCCTCTTGGTTCTGGTGTTCTTCTTTGGTGTTCTTCTTGTTGTCGCCTCTTTGGCAAATACTTTGGTTCTTGTTGATGTCTCCTTGGGAAATGGTATGTTTGCTCTTGCCTCCTTCTCAGGGATTGGTCCCTCCGACCTCGATCTAAAAAATCTCCCTTCTGTCTGTCTTGTTGGTAGTAGGGTTGGCGATAATAGGGATTATGTTCCGTATGATGTCTCAGTGGTTCGAACCTGTTATAGGTGTGTATCGGGCTTCTCTCCCATATTTCTTGTGGGTGATGGTAGATGAATTCTCTAGTGTCTTTCTGATAGCCTTCATTATGAGGCCTATCTTGTTGAGGTCTTTCATAGTAATGGCCATCATTATACGGTCTAACTTGTTGGGATCTGGAATAGTGACCTTCATTAGGATATGGTTTCTTGAATGGTTTTTTAAAAGGTTTTTTTTCTAATATTCCTAGGGGTCTGGTACCAGTTATTTTGATGTCCTTGATAGTCTTGGTTTCTTCTCGGTGAGTGGTAATCTTCTCTTTTCCACCCCCTTGGTGGTGGGGGGTATTGGGAAGTGCTAGCCACTGGTTCCTCAATTCTTACTTCTCATTCAGGTGTGGAGTACGCTGAAGTTAACACTGGTTCTTCTAACTTACTCTGCCATTTAAAAACTTGATCTGCCTTGTAGTCCGAAGTGTCTCTTTGGTACTTTTTCATTTTTCTTTGTTGTACCTCTAAATCTTTAGCCATCAGATCTTTACTCATTTGGTTGGCTAATTTACTAAACTCGGTGGAGGCCTTATGAGGTTCTAGTTTGAGTTTTAGCTCTTCTATAGACCAACAGATAGAAGACACCTGAACGAGAAGTATAGACTTGATCTAGAAATTAGTATTGAAGGGGGGGCGTGACCAGATGCCGTTGTGAGTGGGTGTGTGTGCGAGCTCCCTCCTAGCTCCGGCCTTCATGCTGCTCAGCCCCGTCCCTAGCAGCTCAACCTAGCCTGCTACCTGCTATCACTTGCTATTTGACTTGCCTCCCTGCCTCTGACAGCTATTGTGACCGGCCAGCCGCACCTTACCTTCGGGAGTGGGGGCACGTCACTGCCGCTGCATCGCGCTGTCGTGTATCGGCTTGGTCTCTGCCCAGCGCTCCTCGCTCGGGCCGTGCTGCAGGTTCCCCCCGCCGCTGCCGGACTGGTCGCCTAGCAACGCCTGGGGCTCTCGCGAGAGCCGAGAAAATCTTCTGTGATCTGGACAAAGGCTCGGGAGTCTCAGCTAAGACGCTCTGCTTCGATTCCAGCCTCCCTCCCCTTGCTTCAGCCACAGCCACAGCTACAGCAGCAGACGCCAGCTACAGCAATAGACACCAGGTACACGTGGAGAGAGCGTGCCGCTCTGAAATACTCCAGGACAGGTACGAGAGCACTTGAGCTCAGTCTAAAAAGCCCTGGGGCTATAGAGGTGGACTTTATGGTATCCTGTAAAAACTATGCCCTGCTATACCTGCTAATGTTACACAGTTATACAGTAGTTGTAAAATGAGTCATTGAAGGAGCAAAATAAGGAAAAGCAGGGGGAGAGAGGGAAGAGGAGTGCAGAGAAGATCGTAAAGAAGCAAGGAAAGCGTTGGTTAAAGGGGGAGGGTATAAGAGAAGGAGAGGGGAAAGAAAGAAAAGAAGAAAGTAAAGAGAAGTCCAATTAAGTTCCAGCTGTGGGTTCTAAGGATGTCACGTTTATCTTAAAGGGTGGGCTGCAGGGGGAGCGGCAGTGGCAGTGGCAGCGGCAGTGGCAGCCTCTGGGCACACCATTCAGCAGATAAGGGGCAAACCACTGTTGGAATCCTGCTTTTTTTAGCGTCCCCAATGATGACTAGGAAGAAGGGAGAGGAGCCCCAACAGTCACACGAAAACACAACAACACAGGCTGCCCGCTCTGTTAAGGAAAAGGGGTCCCTAGCAGCATCAGCCTCCCTGGCGGCGACAGCTGCAGCAAAATTAGAAAAGTTTGCGCATACCCCTGCGCATACCCCTGTTAAAGGTAATCAAGTGCCTCATGAGAAGACACAGACAGGCCCATCTGGGGATCGGAAAAGCGTGGGCAGAATGTCAGCAGCTTCAGCTGTACTACCGGCTAGTACTAAAACCACATCAAATAAAAAAAGTCCAGAGATAGCCCCCCTGGAGAAAGGAACTGTACCAGTCAGTGGTGCTTCACCTGATCTTACTATAGCAGTTGAACCAGAACCCTCACTAAAGGAAGTACTAGCTGCAGTGAATTCATGTAAGGGGTCCCTGAATGACCTGTGTGACCAACTAGGGGGCCTCAAGGTAGAACTACGCTCTATGAGCCAGGAACTTCAGAAAGTACTAGAAAGGACTACCTATAGAAGAAAGATTGAGTCAACTTGAGGACACAGTGTTTCCAATGCAACGGGAATTCAAGAGTATACAAACGCAGTTTGAAATGTATAGAAACAAAATGGACGAAATAGAGAATAGAATGCGCAGATGTAATGTTAGGGTGTTGGGTCTCCCTGAGGGAAGTGAAGGCCCTCGCCCTGAAGTATATATGGAAAATCTGCTTAAGGGGCTCTTTGGGTCTGATACACTTTCACCTTACTTTGCTATCGAGAGGGCGCATCGAATCCCCACTAGGCCTACCGCATCAGGGGGACGCCCTAGAACAATGATTCTTAAGCTGCTCTGTTACAAGGACAAGGAGGCGCTAATGCAAAAATCTAGAGAGAAAGGAGATATTTTCCATAATGGCAGTAGGATTTCACTGTACCCCGACTTCTCCCTGGAATTGCAAAAAAGAAGGGCAGGCTTTGTGGAGGTGAAGCACGCTTTACGGTCTTATCAAATCCCATACGCCTTGCTATACCCAGCGCGACTGCGTGTAGAAGCCTCGGGGACAGTCTACTTCTTTGATGCAGCTGACAAGGCCTCAGCATGGCTGGAAGACTACAAAAAGAACTTATAAATCTAGGAAATCGGGAGAGTTGCAAAAGAGGAAAACGAAAAAGAGGACAAAATAAAACACTGTATTATTAAAAGCTAAATAAGGGATGGGGTTGGGGGGCTGAGGGAGGGTTTATTAATATTTTTTTTTTTCTCAGCGTGAGCCGGAGGTGGGGGGGAGTGTGGGTTGAAGAGTTTGTGAAAGTCTTAAATGTGTGATGGTACACGATCAAGGATGTGGGGTGGCCTGCTTTGTTTTTTTTCTTTTGTTTTTCTGCTCTAGTGTTCCCTTTAAGGGAGATGCTATAAAACCAGGGGGGGGGAGGGGGACAGGAGGAGGTTAACGGGTGGGTATGGTTGTTATTAGGTGTGATCGGGAGGTATGGGGTAGATTGGGTCACAACAAAAGCTCCTAGGGCTAACCGAAATAGGCACGGGTGGGGTAAGGGAAAGTCACTGGATAAAGAGTTAATTAGTCCCCATATGGGACTTAAACACATTAGTAAACAGAAGCAGGGGTGGGGGGAGGGTAACAAATTAAATAAGGGATTGTGTTACTTACACACGCACGTGGAAAGAATTGGAGTAGTGGGGGCTTGGGGGAGACAAGAGGGGAGGGGTTCTCCCCTTCTCCCTTTGCTCCTCACGCCCCTAAAATATAGTTCCAGCACTGATGGTGGGCTTAGGAATTATAGAAGAGTCACAATAAATGCTAAGAAGTTTGACGTGTTCGGTTGGGGTTTAAAAAGCGGCTTATATTTTATATTGCACAAGATGGTTGTTTTTTTTTTAATTTTTCTGCTAAAAATTTCTTATTTCCTTTTTGATGCTTAGTGTAGTTGGAATAGGATCGTGGAATGTTAGGGGTTTAGGTGATCCCGATAAGAGAACTGCTGTATTATCAGAGCTGGAGGCCCAGGGTGTCGATCTGATCTGCCTGCAGGAAACGCACCTGTCAAATGAAACCAGGACAAGATTTGGGGGTAGGAAATTCCAGACGCAATTCCACTCTGTCTACTCCTCCTATTCGAGAGGAGTGAGTATATTGATTAAAAAAGGGGTGTCGTTTACCTGCAGGGGTGTTCAGATCGACACGTTGGGCTGCTATATTTTTCTACACTGCCTATTAGACGGTAGAGAATTTGTTATTGCAAATATATATATCCTTCCTCCTAGTAAGTTGGAAATCCTATACTACCTGTTGGAATATATGGAGAACAAGACAGGGATCCCGTTGATTCTGGTTGGCGACTTTAACACAGTCCTCGATAGTTGGCAGGATAGACTCCCATCTGGTACCCGGACAGGGAGTGCAATGGAGGGCAGGCTTAAGCAGTTTTTAGAGGAAGTGGGGTGGTGTGATCTATGGAGAATCCGCAATCCAAATGTTAGACAATACTCTTGTTACTCAGGGACGCACTACACATTATCTCGAATAGACCTAGCCATAGGCAATAAGGAAGCGCACCCCCTAGTACATAAAATAGATTACGGCCCAAGAGGACTATCAGACCATTAGCCCTTAAAATTGATGATGCGCACCGGGGATAGACAAATACATAGGCCTTGGTCAGTAAATCCAGTATGGTTGGAGATGATAGGGAGCATGGAAGAAATTTCTACTAGTCTAAAGGAGTTTATGATGTGTAACTCAGGTACAGCGGCAGGGGGGGTGGTCTGGGACGCTCTAAAGGCCTTTCTCAGAGGGCTCCTAATTCAGAAAATAGCAAGGGTAAAGCGGAAAACAAGAATGCAGGAAGATCGCATCAGAAATTAGGTTATGGAGCTGGAAAGGCAGTATGTTTTGGGCCCCACTATAGAGCTAGGGGAGCTATGGGTTAGGAAACAACAGGAATTCAATGCGGTAACAATGAGAAAAGCTGAAAACAAAAGACTTTTCCAGAGGCAGAGGTTCTTTGAGGAGGGGGAAAGAATGGGCCGAATGCTGGCCGTAGTGGCAAGCACCAACTCCCCGACCTCAACAATCTCCGCGATTAGATCCCCAAAGGGGAAATTGCGACGGATCCTGTGAAAGTCAGGGAGATATTCTTCGATTCCTACAGTTCCCTGTACAAATCGAAACAGCCTATAGAAAGAGGAGAGCTGGATAAACTACTGGAAGGAATTGTACTACCAACCTTAATTACACTAGATAAAGTTAACTTAGAATCCCCTATAACCCTAGAGGAATTAAGGAGCGCTGTGGCTGCTATGCCCAATCATAAGTCTCCAGGCCCAGACGGACTCCCCCTGGAAATTTATAAATACTATGGGGGGATTTTGCTCCCCACTCTCCTGAGGACACTAGAGGAGGCGTTTATGGACGGTGGTCTCCCTGCCTCAATGACAGAGTCTAACATTATACTTATTCAAAAGGAAGGGAAGGACCAACTAGAGGTAGCGTCATATAGACCAATTTCTTTGCTTTGCTCGGACATTAAAATCCTAGCAAAGGTATTAGCAACTAGACTAAGTAAATGTATTAATAAATTGATACATCCAGACCAAGCAGGATTTATCCCCCATAGGTCTACCAGTGTCAATATTAGGAGAGCATATCTGAACCTGCAGACCCCAGTAGTAGACAGGGACCCTAGAGCCATTATATCCCTGGATATTGATAAAGCATTTGATAGCTTGGAGTGGGGCTACCTCTGGGGAATAATGGACAAATTTGGGTTTGGCCCGATTTTTATCAATTGGGTAAAAATCTTGTATAGCCATCCATCAGCTAAGCTAAAGATCAACAACGAGTATACAGATAGTTTGACATTAGAGAGGGGCACAAGACAGGGGTGCCCGTTATCGCCCCTCCTGTTCGCTCTGGCAATGGAGCCGCTGGCGGAGGCTATAAGAAGGGAGCCGGGCTTTCGGGGCTTTAGGAGGAAGGGTAGCGAAGAAAGAGTCGCACTTTACGCAGATGACGTTTTGGTATTCCTGGGGGATATGGGTCCATCTCTGGAAAAAACGATGCAACTGGTAGAAGGATTTGGGAAGGTATCGGGCCTAGTAGTTAACTGGGATAAATCTTCATTGCTACAGATTGACTCAATCAATAACCCCCTCCCTGATGGTCTCCCTGGGTTAAAAGTAACTGATAAGATAAAGTACCTGGGAATAGTAATTACTAGCGATCCCAATGACTACATTCGAGATAACTTGGCCCCCTTGTTTGAGAAGTTTAGAAGAAAATGCGACATCTGGTGTCGGCTTCCCCTGTCGCTAGCAGGACGTTCAAATCTGATCAAAATGATCTGGCTGCCACAACTACTCTACATTCTCCATAACTCCCCGGTATGGATCGGGAGAAAATGGTTCATGAAAATAAACTCCTTATTTAGGGACCTTATTTGGAAGAAGGGCCAGGCTAGGATTAAACTGCAGATACTGCAGCGACCTACCTGGGAGGGAGGATTGGCAATCCCCCATCCGTATGGTTATTACCTAGCTGCCCAAATGCAGCATCTAGGGGGCTGTGAATCCATGGGCGAAGCAAGTGCTAGCAATAAAATAATGCTGGAAGGCAGTTCACACAGACGCTTGGTGGATGCACTAGGGGCCGGTTCACTCCAGAGAAAGTTACCAACACTTAAACTAGTAAATAAGATCTGGCAGACAGTTAAGAAGATCATGGGGTATAGAGGCATTACTGACTTTTTGCCCATATGGTCTAACCAATCCCTGGGGGAATTAAGGGCTATAGAAATGAACCCTGTTTGGGAAAGCCACGAAATCTATAGACTGGTTCAGCTGTACACCGATACCAACTTGAAATCCTTTATGGAATTGAGAATGGAATTTGGAGTTCCATATAATACATTCTATAATTATCTGCAGATCAGGCACGCACTGAATACCCAATTTAGGTCTTCCCCTATGAAGCGATGTAAAACACTGCTTCTTAATAAAGTAGTTAAAGAAACAAACACTAAGGGGCTGATTGGAGATGTGTATACGCAGTTATTGGACAAGATCCTGGTTCAAGGCGTGTCCCTCGGGTCTAGAGAAGGTTGGGAGGCGGATGTGGGGGAGCTGTCGGACGCCCAGTGGAAAAAAATACTGGAACTTGGGCAGACGGTGTCCGTCTCTCCCTCACAGAAGGCCTCACATCTATTCCTTCTACATAGAGCATACTACACTCCTAGAAGATTGTACAGGTTTGGGAGTAGACCAGACGACAGATGTCCCAGGTGCTACAGGACAGGAGATCTCATACACATGGTTTGGAGATGTCCAAAATTGGCAAGATATTGGACGGAAGTGGTCAGGACAATAAATTGTAGATTCAAGGTAAACTTGGAATTAGTCGCTAAAGTATGTGTGTTGGGGTTAGTGGGAGCTAATATGGGTAACACCAACACAACCACTGCCATAGTAAGCTGTCTATACCAAGCGAGAAAGCTGATAGCACAATCCTGGCTCTCAATAAACCCTCCAACTATAGGGGAATGGCTTAAAAAAAATGGACTCCCTGGTTTGGACAGAAAGGACAGTATACACTAAAAAAGGGAACTACAGTAAATTCCTTGGTATATGGAAGCCCTGGCTCCAGGAGCTGAATACTCGTTATTTATTCTGAATCAATTATCTTTGAACCTTTCACGAATGCGGGGGAGAATAACAGCCCAAACCAGATAAGCCAGAGTGTAGGAACAGGCTCCACTGGGGCTTAGACAATTATAGCATGCCACGAGTCCTAGTGTTATTGAACCTAACTTTTGCGCTGATTATAAGGGAAGGGAGGGGGGTGGTAAGGCGGGTAGAAGATAAAGGGTGGGTGGGAAGAGTAGGGAGAGCAAGGGAAAAGAAAAAAGGGGGGGAAAAAATAGCACACTGTAAGATATTATCACTTACATATTTATTAATGTTTGTAATCATCACAGTGCACAGCAGGTACGCGAGGTATTGAGATTTACTATTGCCTGTGAATTTTGTTTTACTGTTTTTGATAATCGCACTTTAAACTTAATTGTCACGTAAAGTATGTAACTTTTTATATTGCTATCAATAAAAAGAAAGAAAAGAAAAAGAAATTAGTATTGAAAACGACAAAATAATCACTAAAACACATTTTAAAGAGGTTGCGAGAAACAGTTACTTACCTATTACCAGTTGTCACCATAAGCCCTGGTTGTTCAACATTCCAAAAGGTCAGTTAGTCAGAATCAGACGTAACTGCACCAGGGACTCTGAGTTCAAAACTCAGGCTGATCTAATTGGTGAAAGATTTATTGCAAAAGGGTACACCCCAGAATTCGTTAATAAACAAATTCAATCGGTACAAACTATGGATAGATGTCAAATGATCCATGGCGATAAGAAAATACAACCAGTAGCGGATGCACCAGCCCTCGTTCTTGATTTTAATGTCTAGCATAAAGACAGAAAAAATATTCAAGAAACACTGGCATATTTTGAAAGGTGATAAACACTTGCAAAGCATTTTACCAGATAAACCTGTGATTATATACAAACGCGCCACCACACTACGGGATCTGATTGTGAAAAATGTAGTTGATCCTCCCTCAAAAAACATTTTTCTTTTTTTAATGGAAAAGGTTTCTTTCCGTGTAAATATTGTTTCGCGTGTCAACATTCTAAAAAATTTCAAGGAAAAAAGAATGAATTTCTGGCAACAAGTACAGGATACACATACCCAATTAAAGACTTTATCAGCTGTCACACAGAAGGTGTGGTGTATGTCCTGCAATCTTCTTGTAAATTACAATATGTAGGGAGAACAAAAAGGGCATCGAAAGTTAGAATTAAAGAACATGTCCAGAACATTATGAAAGCATTCCCAAAGCACAATATATCGAGGCAATTCGCTGCAGTCCATAATAGTGTGCTCACAATTGGTCTACAAAGTAAAAATACCCACCTATACCTTGTTTCCCACCACTGCGCCTCGGAGTCAACACCAACTTATTTAATAAAAAATATTGATGCAAGTGTCTAACTACAACTGCCACATTGTAAAAAAATATCTATACCATATACTTTTTATCTATAACGTGTCTAATGTATGTGAATCACACGTGCAATAAAAATAGTGGCGCTTCCTAAAAAAAAAAAATCGAGTGTCTAAAGAAGACACTAATAAGTAACCACCCACTCATGAATTAAATAGTCCAGATTATTTAGGATCACTATATTCCAGCTACACGTAAATATTGATTTTAATAAACATGCATAATTTGGTAATTTTAAATAAGTGCTTTTAATATTTTTTATGATCATATTTTTTATAATATTTTGTATGATCATTTGTGAGTGGTGGTTGCTGGGTGATATTTGATTACTCTTGAGTAATATTGCTGAAGCAACCAGCACGGAGTATTTTTTAACATTTAGGGTCCAGTATATAAACTAAGAATTAGTGAAGTAATGTATTGTGCTGTTAGTAACTTTTGATTTGAATATAACTGATACTTGGGAAGTGCATATCAGTAAGTGTAAAATTGATAACTAAGCAGTACAGTCCTTTACTTCATGCATCTATCGAGCAGCGGTCCCGAGCAATGGGGGTTTGCGCTCACGGGGACACGATTAGTGTGCAGGCGCGGCGTTCACTTAGGGCGCAAGCGTACTGAGCGATCTCCTGTCATTTGTTGATGGGAGGGTATATAAATAATGACGGACATTCCGGGCGGCCTATCCCATGAATAAGTCACAGGTGTGACGAAACATGTCGGGGCGTGGCCATGTAGTGGTGGACATCGAAAAAGAGTGACGTGTAGAGAGACGAGCGTCGCGGTGTAGCCTACCAAGGAAAGAGACCTGTCGAAGCGGCTGGGCGAGCGAGGAGCGGGTGAGAGAATCAAATTAGACGCCTGCATATCTCGGGTCTGCCGTGACCGCAAACCCTCAGGAGGTTTTACAAGTTGTTGTGCTGTGCATTGTTTACACAGTGTGCTGTGGAAGTTTGCTGTGCAAGTTTTTTAAATTTAAAGTGTGAGTTTAACCATTGGAGATTTGTTTTAAGTGTGTGCTATTAAACTGGTTGTACGTATCACACTATTGGAGCATTTTTTCTCATTCACATATGGAACGAATTTTGCACTTACACTCGGATGGATGAATTGTTGGTTTAATTCCGGTGATTTGGAATCATTAAGCTTTGCAGCCTTACGCGCAAGTGGGGGCAATTGGAGCTGGTGAGTGTGTTTTTCATTGGGAGTGGGCTCACCCAACACCCGGGTGTGGTGGAAGTTTTGGAAAGAAGATACCGCACATTTATTTGGAGGACTTTGGCACGAATGTTCAATTAACTTTTTTTCCCTGTCATTGGGTCACATCCTTGCTTATATATGCTAAAGTACACAAAATAATTTCAATATTATTTTTATTCTATATTTTTTTGTATTTTTTGCTGTGTCGGCACTGTGTTACAACTTGTTATTAGATTTTTGATCAATTGGTGTTCACCACTTTTATAATATGTACAATATTTTTGTATGATTTATGTACACTTTAATAGGTGTTCACTAGTAATTAGTCACTGTAAATGTGTAATCTTTTTTAGGAAGCGCCACTATTTTTATTGCAAGTGTGATTCACATACATTAGACATGTTATAGATAAAAAGTATATGGTATAGTCCATAATAGTGACCCGGCTGAAATGACCTTTTAGGGTATAGACAGATACCATAAGTCTTGGAGTGGTGACCATAAAGTCAGGAGTATCAGCCAAAAAGAATCCCAATGGATTTACAAAATGAAAACACTTGTACCTAATGGATTAAATATAGACTTCAATTTAAATTGTTTTATAAGTGATTATTAAATTCTCATTTTTTATTGTGAAACTTTTATTGAACTTCCGGTGCACATTATTTTTTTTTTTATTTAAGTTTTTTTTATAAACCTCCCTCTTTTTTCCTGAATTAGTAATGTTTCATTGGTTTCTAATTTTCCCCGATCATATTTAGTCATTTTTGTCATTTATTATATTTTTATCCATTGACTATTATTGTCAGCTATTGGATGTATTTCCTCTAAACTGCCACAAGATGCCAGCAATGAGTCGACCACTAGTGCCATCTATTGGATGTATTCCCCCTAAATTGCCACAAGATGACAGCAGTGAGACAGTCCTTTTACTGCATCATCCACTTCTCCCTTGATGCGGTATTAATTGTGATGATGTTTATCTGAACAAACCCTAATATATTGTAAGTACTGAGCCATCATCCTAGTTTTATATATAATTTAAAAATGTTTTCCCATATTTAATCTATGTATTAAGCGCCATGTACATTTTCACTTGACCGCCATGTAAGAACACATATTTTAGTCTTTGGTCTTCACCAAAATGGCTTTGGTATCACTTCCTGTGTAACTAGTATAAATGAACTGATTGCTCATCCAATCGGATTCCCTGAGGAAGTCACGAGGGGCGTGACGTAACGCGTAGGATTGACGCACTAGACGTAACCGGAAGTTGGCACCTGTTGACCCGGTTGTTTTTGTTGCGGACCGGAAGTGATACAATAGGTGGCGGCGTAACGCCGTTTTATGCTTGTTGTGATTTTTAAACTGCCCTGTAATAGCAGTTTTTTATCTATTTTTATTAAACTTGGTTTATTACGTTAATACACGATTGGAGGCCCCCTTCTTTATTATTTTTTATGCACATCCGAACCTCGATACGAGCCTGATCTGGCCCCACATTCGTCATCCACCTTCCGGATGGATCCGATGGTCTGAGACTGGAACTAACTACCATTGAGAATAAGGCATTTACTCATGCTTTTTAAGGTAAGGGCTCTGTGAGCACATTGAACAGATGTCACCATACCACTGTTTACACTCCAGATCCTGTTTCATCTACTGTGAAGATCCATGAACTGTTCTTTACATCAATCCTTACTAATTTTTTGGACTGTATCACATTTTACTCCATATATATATTTTTTTACACATTTTTTACACGATTTAAAGATCTCCTCAGTATTTTGTATCACCACCCTGAGTCATATATTTTTTCTGTGATTGTTTTTACTCACTTTCTTCTTTGTATGATTCACAATTTAGATATTTATCACATTGGTTTATTCACATTTTTATCCCATTGGTGTGTTCATTTATGACCACTTAGTGGGCACTCCACTCATCTATTGTTTATGGTTTTGCGTGAAATCACATTAAGTTTGCTTATTCACTACATTTATTGGTCGATTTGTGATGACCATTAGATTTTGCTGCAATCCCCCATCCCATCACTTTTAATAGCGCAGAGGTCCTCTTATTGAATTATTTTTTAGGAATGAGAGCCTGTATGTGAAATGAGTGAATATGGCAGCCCCCCATACATATACAAATAAAAACTATATATAAAAGCAAGGCTTTTCAAAACAATAACACACATTTGCAGAATTTACATCAAATTGATGGTTTGTACATGTATTTCTAAAACAAAGCATTGAAGTCTATACATCCTGCTCAAATAAGCTCAAGGTTGTCTCTTTGGCTACTTAATTGGCTCCTACATTTTTTTTTTCCTTGATTTCCTCATGAACAGTTAGATGGAGAGGGGTTAACTTCTATGTTAAGCATAAATCACGTAAGCACCATTATTCATAACACCAGAACCAAGGTTAATGCTTATTTATGTGTATGAATGAGCTATTAACTAACAAGGTAAGTAATTGCACCTTTGGCTCACTACATGTTATCTAAACCAGTGTTGATTCTTCTATTTAGCAATGTTCACCTAGTTGTTCCTGTCCTCAGGTACCTCATACACAGCGGCTTACTTCAACCCAGTCTTGGCTTATGCCCTGACATTTCACTGCCCTGGCAAGAGCATTCAGGAGAACTCTGCAGTCTACTTGGGTGGTTCATTCATTGGTGAGTAATGATAAAATTAACTATTATTACTGAATTCATTTGATCAAACTATATGAAATGTTCATTGATAAATGACTGTAATTCAAGCCATGATATAATTAATTTGATTAAAGAAACCCTGTCACCAACTTAAAAAATCTATTATTTTAGATGCTTAGTCTCCTCTTTCATAAATTCATTTTATTTACTTGCAATGTGATCTTACTAGTCAGTTTCCTAGCCCAGTCTTGGGGCTTTCGGATTTCAATAATGAAGGCTTTTTACAGGTAAGTCACATGGATAATATACACTATATTACCGCACTGGTGCGCAGTCATGTTGGAACAGGAAGGGGCCACCCCCAAACCGTTCCCACAAAGTTGGTAGCATGAAATTGTCCAAAATGTCTTGATATGCTGATGCCTTAAGCATTTCCTTCACTGGAACTAAGGGGCCAAGCCCAACCCCTGAAAAACAACCCCACACCATAATCCCCCCTCTACCAAATGATTTGGACCAGTGCACAAGGGAAGGTCCATAAAGACAAGAATGAGCTAGTTTTGGGTGGAGGAATTTGCCTGACTTGCACAGAGTCCTAACTTCAACCCAATAGAAAACCTTTGGGATGAATTAAGAGCAGAGACTGCAGGCCAGGCCTTCTTATCCAACATCAGTGCCTGACCTCACAAATGCGCTTCTGGAAGAATGGTCAAACATTCCCATAGATATATTAATAATATATATTAAACCCTATGGACTAAGACTGGGGTGCCATTAAAGGTCATGTGCGTGTAAAGGTAGGTGTCCTAATACTTTTGGTAATATAGTGTATGTAAAATGTAAATACTGTATAATCCTATGGAAAGATTTTTGATGAAATAAATGGTCTGGTGTTTTAACATGTTTTTGCTTGCATTAAAGCCAACAAATATCAATGAAGGTTTCAGGTAAGTGAATGTTAGATACATACCAGATGGTGCCATAGAAACCTAATTGATTGCCTTTCTCTGCTAATATTCAGATTTAGCAAGCCCACAGATGTCCTTATAAAAGGGCATATGCATGTGACCGAAGCCTCTTCTCCCCCATATCGATGCAGACCTCAAAGCCCTGCCTTGCCAGGGGAGCGGAGGATCAACTAAAAACAGGTAAGTAAAAGTACAACCCCAATTCCAAAAAGGTTAGGACGCTATAAAATCTACATAAAAACAGAATGTAATGATTTCCAAAACTCGTGAACCCAAATTTTATTCACAATAGAAAACATAGCAAATGTTTAACCACTTGCCAACTGCGCAATAGCTGAACAACGGCTATAGCGTGGCTGGCTAGTTCTGGGGTGAGGCCATATGACAGTCTCCCATGATCGTGTCCACTGAGGGGCACAGGCGGCGCGCTCTGTGATGCTGTGATGCTCTGTGATCGCAGTGTCCTTCAGACACTCCACAGCATTCAGGAACTGGTGCTGCACAGCCTGCGCTGGCATCCATCAACCCAACAATACCTGTCAACTCACTCCCAGTGACATGTCTACAGTTACTAATGGATACAGGAATTTAACATCAATCCAATTTGAAGGGAAAATATAGCTAATCAATTCATCAGATCCACCACACATCTACATTGTAACAATTTGCACCTGGCTGGTTCATCTAACCTGAAGGCATGAGCACAGACAGGAAAAAACAGGAACACAGAAAGAAAAACGGATTAACACCTTGCCTACATGGGGGTGCATTAGTGCATATGGACTGGGCAGCTTGCAAGTCTGGAAAGGCACCATCTATGCTGAAAGATATATCCAGGTTTTAGAGCAGCATATGCTCAGGCAAGAATGGGACAATATTCCTCTCCCAAAACTCTAGCAACTGGTCTCAGTTCCCAGACATTTACAGAGTGTTGTTAAAAAAGAGGGGATGCTACTGTGGTAAACATGGCCCTGCACCAACCTTTTTTGGAATTGGGGTTGTGCTTTGCCAGCTTTTTGTTGCTCTGTCCCAACTTTTTTGAGACATGTTGCTGCCATCAATTTCAAAATTACCTTATTTTTTTTTTTTTACATTTTCTCAGTTTAATTATTTGATATTTTTTATATTTTCTATTGTGAATAAAATATGGCTTTATGTGATTTGTAAATCATTACATTCTATTTTTACATATTTTATACAGCTTCTCAACTTTTTTCAATCGGGGTTGTACTTTTCCTGTCCCCCAGACTAAACAAGCGCTTAACCAATGAAGTGCAGCTACAGCCCCAACGCAAGGAAGGACTTTTTCATTTTTTGGAGTTCGGCTTTAAACTTTTGTCTGTACTGGCTTCCCATTAAAAGGTCACAATCACTTAAAGTAGAACTAAAGGCACAACTTATTTTTCATTTTAGATAGAGTAAGGGAGGGTTATTTCCCTATAGAGTTTATTTTGTCATTTGTGTCCCATTGGGGAGATTTCCCTTCTGGGGGAGGGTCTGAAAGCTTCTATCTTACCCAATAAAAGGGTATCACCTAAATACTTTGCACTAAACTGAAACAATTAATTATTTTTATTTGTTTCCTCTTAGTCTGTTAAATATACAATTGAACGTGTACATACTTGTTGATCCCATCCAAAATCCAAGAGCCTGTACGTTCCTGTGCTCTCTGCAGTGTTATCTCCAGCAGTGTTATCAGCCCTTCCCAGTTCTCTCTGTGGACTACAGACCACATTTCCCCATGTTATTGTAGCTCTACCCTCTAAGGAGCCGCTGAGTTTTGGGTCGCCCTATAGTCTGCACAGCCAGGCAACACGCATTTTCCAACTTGCATCCAGACACAAGAAACAGTCCATGGACTTGTTTTTTTTAGATTGATTAGGGATTTCAATTTGGATAGGGTAAAAGGGGTTATGGGATGCCCAACTGGATTTGAAGAACAAAAAATTAGGAGAATTTCCTTCCCTGACAAATTGGCGTTGATTTAGTAAAGGAAACTAGTCTGTGCACTTGGCAAAGTGCAGTTGCACTTTGCAAGGGCAGTTGCTTCAGGGCTTAGTAAATGAGGTAAAGCTTCACCTTGCAAAGAATACCCCATCACATGCAAGAAAAATTAAAAAACAGTTTTTTTGCTTGCAAATGATTGGATGGTGGAAGTCAGCAGAGCTTCTTTTTATTTAAAAAGCTATGGAGTGACTGTTCTTGCAGAGTGCAACTGCACTTTGCAAAGTGCACAGTCTATTTGCCTTTAGTAAATCAACCCTATTGCAACAACAGATACTTGACTGTATTCCCTCCAGAATAGCAAGAGTCTTTAGCAAAGTAATCCCCAGGGCAGGGCAAGCAGTGGAACTCCCTCTGTCAGCTTTCCTCCTTCTTCCCACCTCCAGCCTGGAGGAAGAACCCCCCTTCCCTGGGGCCCCCTCCCAGGCTACACAGCAGCACCTCAACCATCCATCTTCCCCTTGACTCCCCTGCTGGCCAGGCTCCTTAATATTTAAGGGCTGGTTCAGCCACCCTGCCAGGCCTCCTGCCTGGGGATTGGCCAGATTCCCACAAATATTCAGATCCCTGTCTCCAGCTTCTAGAAGTTTCCATGAAACTTTCAGAACCAGGGGGAGGCGATAGAGGCCTGGTTTACAGAACCTTCCAGCTTGACCTGTATCTGAGCCCTGACCCAATTAACAGACTCATGCAACTACTATGCGTCAAGTAAATTTTCCTACACCTATTCTAGTACTAGAGGGTTCTACATTCTGAAGATGAGAAGAAGGGGACATCTTAGGTAGTTATAACACACTTCCTTTCGTAGTCTATTCCTTCACAGATTGCTGGCTTGTTGTCTGCTTATAATCACAATTGCCTATTTTTGCCTGTATATTGGCTTGGTTAGCCATTTGTTACCTGCATATTGTCAAAATTGTCTGTTTTTTGCACGCTTATCATAATGATTGTCTATATGCTGTCTGCTTTTTTTAGCACAGTTGACTGATTGATGCCTGTGTATTGTATACTATTGCCCATTTAGGGTCCATGTAGTGTCAGGACTGCCATTTTTGCCAATGTATTGTGAGGTCATTTCTGTTTTGAGGATCATATTACTATAATTTTATACCCCTGTAAACATGCCAAAGCCATGCCAAAACATCAAAACACGGTGCTGTTATCCTTTCCCAAAATGCACTTTTGTTTTATTTTTATAGCGTGTATATTCTTCATTTTTCATTATGGAGCATTATGTGCTAATTTCCAGTTCTACTTTAGTTAGCATGCAGATATTTCCCTCTTTTTTTTCACCCTGGTGTACCCTGCTATTACCACCTTTAATTTAATTTTTTTGTAACCAACGTAATTATATATAAAACATTCACACAAAGAAAATCTTCACAGTTTCCAATTTTTCTGATCATTATCCTTATATATTTAATTTCATTATTTCTATTGAAAGAAATTTTGACATATAGATCAGGCCATATAGCTATATGGCCCTATAGACACATGAGAGTGTTAAAATATAATCTGCCCCGGGTGTCAAGTACGATAGGTATTTAGACCACTGCACTGGAGATAAATTATAAATGTAGTGCACAAAAAGGCCTATGGCAAAGAGTCTTGTCAGATATATTTTCATTTATTATCTGCAATAGAATTTTGACATTGGAATCTGGTAAAATCAAGGTCCCAGAGACAGTTTTCATTTACTGGAGGTTGCAGGTACTTTTGTTGCCCAAAGCAACTCCTCTCTGCTAGAATCAGCAAATTTACACAAAAACATGTCCTTGTTTTACTAGTCCTCACCTAGTTTAGAATGTTGTGAGAAATGATAAATAGGTATTTATCTCATTTGAGAAGACTGTACTTCTACTGATAATAGGTAAAAAAAATTTGTAGCATGATAGCTATACAATGAAAAGTCCCTTTGCCTCACAGCAGAAGGCCTACAAAGTAAATCTAGACCTGCATGGTCCATTATCGGCTCCATGCATGCTAGTTGTTACTAACTGGCCAAATTACTCACCTTTGCTTCTGAATAATAATAATAGCGGGAGTCAAACTTCTTACTCAATCTGTATAAGATTGTTATTTCAGTCATTGAACCTGTTGTGTTATGGGGAACGTGTGTGCTTTTTAACCCATTCCTTCTCAGATCCAGGGGTAGTGACCTTGCCTTAACAGCATGCCATGAACACAGGACCCTCTCAGGGGAACTATTCTATTCTCCCATTCACATCTCCTCGGCACTCCAGCTGTGGTGAAACCACAAATCCCATCATGCCTCTGCCTCTAGGAGTCATGCCTGTGATTTGTCAGGGGCTTGCAATGTCTCATGGGACTTGTAGTTTCACCACAGCTGGAGGGCCGAGGTTGCCTACCCCTGCTGTAGACAGTACTTAATGCACCCATACCTCCCAATCATTCCTGATTTGCCGGGATTTTCCCGCAAATTGGACCCTCTCCCGGAATCCTGGCGAATCAAGGCTGAGTCCTGGAATAGCCGTGGCGTGTGCGGGTTGCCATAGTTCCCGCACGTCGCTAGCTACATTTACATGGCAGCCGCATCTCTCTTCTCTGCCTCTTACACAGAGACAGTGCAGGAACCCTCCCCTCCTCCTCCTGTGCTGTGATGTTCTCCTGTACACAGAGGAGGAGGGGGGAGGAGGCACACCAGTCTGCCTGAACGACATTGGATAGTAGAAGATTGGACAAAAGTTACAATGCAGGTAAGCTTTGCACTCCTGGCACATCATCACTGCAAGGGATCATTTTCAAGTTCAGCTGGACTTTAATAGCATTTTACATTTTAGGAGAGTGCTGAGGGGTTTCAGGTTATGTTGTACCAGTCTTCAGGTTTGCCAGGTGGTAGACATGTTGCTGTGTGAAGACTGGCCCATGCATGTCCCCAATCTTCAGCAATATATTGTATTTTATGTATCATAGCCAACATCCTGACAGTGTTGCCAGAGCTGGAGAAGAGTGCTAGCTCTTGGGGTTTTGGAAAAAGCATGTGCCCTTACCTCCAAACTTACAATGCAGTGCTTAGTGCCTGGGGCCACGTGTAGCCCATTGCCACTTTTTGTGTGGCCCATTGATCCCCTGCAGACACTTATCTGTAATCTGTCATGTACCATGTCTCCAGTCTATGATTGACTGCTGATGCATACCCCCAGTCTCCAACAACACCTGTAGCATGTTCATAGTCTCTGACAGTCTCTCGGAGCATATCTGCAGTCTCTGACAGTCTCTTAAAGCATATCTGCAGTCACTGACAGTCTCTTGAAGCATATCTGCAGTCTCTGACAGTCTCTTGGAGCATATCTGCAGTCTCTGACAGTCTCTTGGAGCATATCTGCAGTCTCTGACCGCCCTTGTATCATGTCTCTTGTATCACGTTCGCAGTCTCTGACAGTCTCTTGGAGCATGTCCACAGTCTCTGACAGTCTCTTGGAGCATATCCACAGTCTCTGAAGTCTCTTGGTGCATATCCGCAGTCTCTGACAGTCTCCTGGAGTATGTCCGCAGTCTCTGACAGTCTCTTGGAGCATGTATGTAGTCTCTGACAGTCTCTTGGAGCATGTCTGTAGTCTCTGACAGTCTCTTGGAGAATGTTTGCAGTCTCTGACAGTCTCTTGGAGCATGTCCGCAGTCTCTGACAGTCTCTTGGAGACTGCTTATCAGTGCAGCCTCATCAGTGCCCATAAGTGCAGCCTCATCAGTGCTGCCACAATGCAACTTATCAGTGTCTATAAGTGCAGCCTCATCAGTGCTTCCTCACTGCCCATCAGTGCTGCCTTATCAGTGTAGCCTCATCGGTGCCACCTTAATGCAGCCTCATCAGTGCCCCATCAGTGCAGCTTATCAGTGCCCATCAGTGCAGCCTATCTGTGCCCATAAGTGCCACATATCTGTGTCCATCAGTGCCCACCAGTGCAGCTTATTAGTGCTGTCTCATCTGTGCTCATCAGTGCCGCCTATCTGTGCCCATTAGTGTGGTCTCATCTGTGCTCATCAGTGCCGCCTATCTGTGCCCATTAGTGTGGTCTCATCTGTGCTCACCAGTGCAGCCTGTGCCCATCAGTGCGGTCTCATATATGCCCACCAGTGCCTCCTCATCAGTGCCCATCAGTGCAGTTTATCAGTGCCCATAAGTTCAGCCTCATCAGTGCCGCCTCAGTGACCATAAGTGCAGCCTCATTAGTGGCCATAAGTGCAGTCTCATTAGTGCCGCCTCAGTGCAGCCTCATCAGTGTCAATAAGTGCAGCCTCATCAGTGCTCATCAGTGCAGCTTATCAGTGCCACCTCAGTGCAGTTTGGTAAATAGACCTATGAGTGCTGCCAGCATTGCTGCAGAGGTTGAAGGGGTGGGGGTCAGCCTGTCAGTGCTCAGACCATATGCCGCACACTGCATCAAATTGGTCTGCATGGCTGATGTCTTAGAAGGAAGCCTCTTCTAAAGATGATGCACAAGAAAGCCTGTAAGTTTGCTAAATACAAGCAGACTAAGGACATGGATTACTGGAACCATGTCCTTTGGTCTGATGAGACCAAGATAAACGTATTTGGTTCAGATGGTGTCAAGCGTGTGTGGCGGCAACCAGATGAGTTCATAGACAAGTGTGTCTTGCCTACAGTCAAGCATGGTGGTGGGAGTGTCTTGGTCTGGGGCTGTATGAGTGCTGCCGGGACTGGGGAGCTACAGTTCATTGAGGGAACCATGAATGCCAATATGTACTGTGACATACTGAAGCAAAGCATGATCCCCTCCCTTCGGAGACTGGGCAGCAGGGCAGTATTCCAACATGATAATGACCCCAAACACACCTCCAAGACGACCACTGCCTTGCTAAAGAAGCTGAAGTTGAAGGTGATGGACTGGCCAAGCATGTCTCCAGACCTAAACTCTATTGAGCATCTGTGGGGCATCCTCAAATGGAGGGTGGAGGAGCGCAAGGTCTCTAACATCCACCAGATTCGTGATGTCGTCATGGAGGAATTAGAGGGTTAAGGCAGTGCTGGAAAATAATGGTAGCCACAGAAAATATTGACACTTTGGGCCCAATTTGGACATATTCACTTAGAGGTGTACTCACATTTTCTGCCAGCGGTTTCGACATTAATGTCTGTGTGTTGAGTTATTTTGAGGGGAGTTGTACACTCACTACTTTACATTGTAGCAAAGTGTCATTTCTTCAGTGTTGTCACATGAAAAGATATAATAAAATGTTTTAAAAAAATGTGAGAGGTGTACTCACTTTTGTGAGATACAGTAAGTATGACATGTTTGTTATTTTAAAAAAAAGAACCTTTACAATTACTTTAAATGTCCTACCTAAGAACAGATGCCACCAGCAGCCTGTTCTTACGTTTATTAATCAGAAAAAACTCACCATGTTACTAATACCTTGAAACAATTTTCACTTTGTTGTAGGAGTCTGACTGCCCTGACTTCCCCAAAAACAAACATGACTGGTGTAAGGCTGATGTGCTTGATGCTCTACCAACCACTCTTAGTCCCCTTCTACTTAACCTTAAATTACTAAATTAAACACATAACACCTTCTGGATTAAATGGCCAACAATGGCCCCTTTATTAATTCTGAACATAACAACTTTATAAAAATAACCTTTTATTTTAATAAATATATATATACCGTATTTATCGGCGTATAACATGCACTTATTTCCTCTTAAAATCAGGGGAAAATTGTGGGTGCGTGTTATACGCCGATCCCCGCCAATCCCCCGCTGACTGTGAGCGGAGGAGCGAGCGCCGCCAACATACATACAAAGCCGAGTGTATTCGGCTAGGTTTGGCTAGCTCCGCTCACAGTCATGCCCAGTCCCGACCCCATGATGGACATAACACAGGGACTGAGCGTGACTGTGAGCGGAGCTAGCCGAATCTAGCCAAGTACACTCGGCTATGTATGTATATCGGCGGCACTCGGCTCCGCCCACAGGACTACGAGAGGAGCCGAAAGCAGCCGAGAGCTGCCGAGAGCCACAGATATAGCCCAAACATTTTAACTGACTGCTACGTCTGGGGTTCCTGAAAGAAGGTAATACTATCTCATCGGCTGTCCACCACCACCACAGCATCCTAGCCCCTAGCCGTGATCCCACCAGCACAGGGACAAATGATTACCACCTTCTTGCACCATTCAGCTCGATGACCGATAGCCCATATTTCCAGATAGGGAAGGTACCCATACCGAGATAGGCCCCAACCCATACCACACCATATATATATATATATATATATATATATATATATATATATATATATACCAACCACCATTCCGACCTTCAGGAACCAGAGACCCCTGCCACCAGTACCTGAAACAACAAAACAGAAAAAACACTAACACACATACCATATAGCTGCCTAAAGGGAGGGAGGGAAAAATCACTCTGCTTGTGTGTTACCTCTTCCTCGTCTCGAGCCCGAATGCCAAGCTCCACCCCCGCCCCTGCTAATAGACACAGGACGAGCTGACTAGCACCGCCCTGTGGCCACACTATCCCTTACCGCTTCCTGCACCCAACTTCCTGGTGCATCTTCCCCCAGCGTCCCCCAGTCATGTGGCCCCTCCACTTAGGTTCCCTTTGCTCCGGGACGTTCTAGAGTGTCTCAGTAGCTTACACAATAACTGTTCTGGGACAGAAGGACTGTAATTGGTAGTTAGGGAACTCCAGGCTGTGGAAACATAATGAAACACTTTGTAAGATGCACACAGAGTAGAGTTTATGGGTAATAAGATACCTCATGGTTCCACTGTCAGGTGTAACATTAAATGGTTAGATAAAAAAATCCCGTTAGGCCACTGCTGGCCCTCTTGTGCTAAAAAGACTCAATATTTTTAGCTAGCACAAATAATCTCTTTCCCTCTTGTGGCACTTGCATCACTGTACAGCTGTCCATACATCCCTATATGTAAAGTATGCATCATGTGAAAGCACTGTCCTGCTTTTTGTACTTCTCAGTCTTAGTGTGAAGAAAGTAAAACTGGGAGGTTTGCAATAACTACAGGAACCAACTGGTGATTCTACACCGGGGACATATTTATTAAAGTGTGTTGAGCTTTCCACATGCCATGGAAAGATCACTGTGCTGTGGTAATTATGACTGATCTCATCAATCGACAGAGTTCTTAGTTATCAGAGTGCCTGAATGATGAATAAAATAATAAGAGTCTGGTACTGTGGTCTTCACCTTTTTTATTTTTTATTTGAATAGACTAGTAAATGGCTATAAATTTGTTATTGCTGTCCAGGACCCTGCTGTCAAGATATCACTTCACTTTCCAGCTCTGTGACAACAAGACAGCAAAAAAGTAGCAATTGTCACTGGGACAGGAAGACACAGGGATTTATTTACTAAAGGCAAAAAGACTGTGCACTTTACACGTGCAGGTACACTCTGCAAGGGAATTTGCTCCAGAGCTTGGTAAATGAGGGGACGCTCTGCTGACTTCCATCATTCACTCATGTGCAAGCAAAAATGCTATTTTCTTCATTTCCTTGCATGTAATTGGGTGTTCTTTGCAAAGTTTCACCTCATGTGATAGGCTCTGGAGCAAGTTCCCTTGCAAAGTGCACAGCCCACTTGCCTTTAGTTAATCAACCCCATAGATAATAATAATAGCCTGATGGGTATTCTCTTTCACATTATACTGAAAAATTAGGATTTTTTTTGCAGTCTTTGTTCCTCAAGAGAAATTCCCCAACCCTGTCCCAACAAGGCTTCTGTCCCTTCCCAACTCTGTTCAAATCCATAAAAAAGAGTTTTTGGCTGAAGTGGAGCTTTATTAAATTGTGCCACGGTTTCTGGTTCATACCATTCTGCTTATTTGTTTTGTACCCAGGTATGATGGTGGCCCTTTTCCTGTACAAGGGAAATATCCCTCGACTCTTCCAGAGGAATCTACTCTACAGCCAGAAAAGCAAATTCAGAACCCCTAAAGCAAAGAATGTTCAGCCTAAAACTTCAAGTAATAAATCATCGCCTGCAAAGAGTCCAAAGAAAAAATCCAGTGAGGCCAGGCAGCAGAAAGTGGAGAATGTGCCAATAAAAGACAAAAGCAGCTAAACCTGTTCTAGAAATTTTGTACTGGATTCTTTAACCTATAGGCAGAAAAAACAACCCAGGACATTCTGGACTTACACCACAGATGTTCATTGTTCCACTTTTTCTTGGGCTTCATCAAAAGTCTATCCACTGTGTCTTTTCATGTCAGGGACTGCTTGGTAAATTAAACTTGTCATGAGAGAATTATGGAGGCTGCCGTTGCTGACCTCTCCTGAAAATGCTAGTTCTTTGGTTGTCATGTTGACTGGCTTTAATGCTTTCTGCGTCACTGACCTGAATTGAGTATAAAGTTAAGGAATTTTGACAATTTTCTGACACAAATTTTCAGCATTTATATTTATGTTTAAAAAGTATTAAATCCAAAAAATGGCCAAACAACTAGCATTTTTAAGAAGGAGGTCAGCAAAGGTGGCCCCTATAATTTGCCAATTACAGGGTCAATTTAAAGTAGTAAATAAGTCCTTCTCAAGGATCCTCTTCTACAAATATCTCTGTCAACAGGCATATATATTTCATTTTAGAACAAAAAGCTGTAAAAGACATTTTAAGAATAAAACATTTGTAATAAAAATGTTTCTGGCTGTATTGGTGACATTTATTTTAGACTCGAAATTATTGCACTCCATTTGAAGTCATCAGCAGAGCAACGTAGGAGAGGTGCTGTGTTAACGTCTATGTAAATTCTAAATACATTTTCCAGTATATTCGGCATCATGTCTCACTGTATATGTTTTTTTTAAGCAAATCGTTTGTTTGTGAAATTGTTGTAAAGTTTCTTACCTGGAGATCCTGCAAGTAACAGCACTCTTTGTTCCAATGCTAAGCTGCTGTCTTGCATTTAGCAGCAGTGTGTTGACCCTGTGGTTCACAATTCTTGGACTGTCTACAGATAGGCAGCCCAATGGCCAACTAAAGGTGCATGCACTGCAGGCTGCACTGACAACACTGCTGCTAATTGCGAGACAGTGGATTAGACTGGCCATACATTATACAATTTTCTTGTACCATTTTTTAGATTAACCAATCATATAATATGATGTCAAACCTGAACACTTTCAATTTGTATGCAATCAGGCAGACCCTTGCACTACAGAGTTGAAGAGTTGACTCTAAAGGAATTTGAACAAGAAAATTGTATAATGTATGGCCAGCTTTAGCGTTGCAACAGGATGTGCTGTTATCGGCAGGAGATTTCAACTGATTAACATAAAACAATGTGCTTGATAATGACAAAACAACAAAAATGAAATAAATAAAGCTTACCTTTCCCTAAAATGGCACTTCTGTCAATTTTTCCTAGTTCCATCAAATCACAGAAATTAGGTCTGCTCAGATTCTTCCTGTCAACTGCACGGTAGCTCATTTCCAGGTTCTGGAAATCCTCTACCATACATTACTTAGAATATATAAAACACAAAGCGCTGTGATGCTAAATAGCTGATAATTACACAGAAAACCATTACTTAGAACCCCCAAACATTTCATATATATATATATATATATATATATATATATATATATATGTATATGTGTATATCTATATATATATATATATATATATATATATATATATATATATATATATATACATATATATATATATAGATATACACATATATCTATATATATATATATATATATATATATATATATATATATATATATATATTGATTGTTGCAATATTTTATGTCATACGGTATTTGCGCAGCGGTCTTTCAAACACACTTTTTTGGGAAAATAGACACTTTCATGAATTACAAAAAAAAACTATACAGTAAAGTTAGCCCAATTTTTATTGTATAATGTGAAAGATGATGTTACGCCAAGTAAATAGATACCTAACATGTCATAACTCAAAATTGTGAACACAAGTCAGTGAAATTGATCACTTATATACTGCTGGCAGCGAGGTTTACAATTGCTAGGCACTGGAAACAGTCAGTTATTCCTCTCAATTACACAGGAAGTAAACTCAATTGGATCATGGTTAATGATAAGCTCATTTATATACTTTGTAAGAATTCCAAAAAATTTGATAAGATATTGGACCTGTGGATTTGTTATATCTCGGCTTCCTAGTGAACTCCGGGTTGGCCCTCTTCTTCCTCTTCTCCTTCTTCCTTTTCCTCATTATTTCCCTCTTTTTCTGGTATCTAAATGTACTGTACATTTGGTTGTCTATGGGGCCTCATACAGTTGTGTGCCCTACGATAGTCTCAGGGATTAATGGTGGGATTTGCCCGTGGCTCCTTACTCATTACTCCCTCCCCCCTTCATCTTTTCCGTATACCATGCCCTTGTTCCTGCTCTCCATCGTACATAGTTGTATTCCTGACTACCGATAAGAAGTGATTATTTGGTTCCACTATCACTCACGATTACGTTTTGGTTTGTGTTTTTTTTGGTTGGATAACAGTTATCTTATTTGGTCATACCTTATGTGCCTTTGTTTTACTATGTTGACAACCTGAGAATTGGCTTTGTTCCAATGATATTTCGGTTACTACCAAATTTTTTTTTCTTTCCCAATTAAAATATTGAAATATAAAATTGCACGACAAACTATGGTACCTAAAAATCTCCATAGGCGATGCTTTACATTTTGTTTTACAGTTACCAGGTTAGAGTTACAGAGGAGATCTTTTGCTAGAATTATTGTTATCACTCTAACGATCACGGCAATACCTCACATGTGTGATTTTAACAGCGATTACATATGCGGGCGCACATTACGCATTTGTTTTCTTTGCTGCGCAAGCTCGCGGGGTTGAGGGCGCTTTAAAAAAAAAAAAAGTCTTATTTATTTTATATTGTCACTTTAAAAAAATAATAATTCTGATCACTTTTATTGCTGTCACAAGGAATGTAAACATCCCTTGTTACAGTAGTAGGTGGTGACAAGTACACTTTACGGAGGAATCGGGGGTCTAAAAGACCCCCAAATCCCTCCTTTGCACTTCAAAGTATTCAGATCGCCAAAAACTGTGATTCTGAATACTGTAATTTTTAAAACATCTGCGCCATTGACAGCCGAGTAAAGTGGAAGTGACGTCGCTTTGTGTGTTTACATAGGAGACTGGAATGAAGCCGTTTCTGGCTTTGTTTCAGTCTCGCTCTAGCCAACGGACGTGCCGGATCACGGATCGGGTCTCCCGGGTTGCAGCAAAGAAAATCGCTTTTTGTCCCCTCAACACAGTCGGTGTTGATGGGGGAATCCCTCCCATGGAGCTATTGTGTTCTCCTAATGGGGAGGGGGGAGTCAGCCTCTGCCAGGAGAACACAGTGATTGCTGCTAATGGCTATAATAGCCACTAGCAATAACTGCATGTAAAATCCGGCAGGCTTTTTGTACCCAAGTTGATCGATCAACTTGCGTGCATTCAGCCTGCCCATACATAGCTTGAATCCTCGCCTGGTCCCTTTTGAACCAGACAAGATTTAAACCTTCTATGGCTGAGTTAAAGAATTGATAAGTTGCAATATATTACATTTTTATTTAATACTGCTTTAACTTATTGACAATGGGAGCTTGGCCTGTTGTAATCATGGTGTTAAAGGAGAATATTTTTGCCTATATAAGAGGCATCAGTGAAGACCTAGTGAAACTTCATACCTTTACCAACCCTAGCCAAAATGGAGAAACATTTTTAACTGCATGTCTAAACCTACATGGAGAGATATACGGAAGCTGCCATCCTGATCCACTTCGTAAAATATTACTAACCTGTCTGTTTCCTGCTTCATTATTTTCACAATCGCTGGCCATAAACAAGGTTGCAGATCCAGAAAGTCCGTGTGAAGTAAGGACTCCTGATCAGCATTTTTAGGGGGGTAAAAATATTTTTATTGGTAATAAGAACAGCGTAACAGTTACATAACTGATATATCAAAATAGAAAAAGAGGGCTGCGAGCAGGCCAAGTGGTTATCGCCTGCAGGCATGCTCGTGACATATCTCAATAATGACACAGAGAAGTGCAAATAATATCAAACAATAAATAACAGCAAAAAGAAAAAAAAGGGGGGGGGGGAGAAGAGATAGAGAGGGGTGGAGAGCCAAGGAAGAAGGAGAGAGAGAAGAGAATAGAAGAATTCTGCTGGGAAAGCATGGAATAGAAGAAAAAAGAACTGTACTTGTGGGGATCATCGCCACATGTGATAATTCAGGGTAGGGGTGAGGATGAGTTTGAAGAGGGAGCATATCAGTCAGAGTGTCGGCTGAGGAGAAGCAAAGCCAAATGGCCCATAGAACTTTATATCTATCATGGGTATTATTGTCGAGTGCCAGCATCTCCTCCATTCTCATGGCGTCGTTCACTGTAGATACCCATAATGATAATGGAGGAGTAGTGGTGGTATTTACTTTATTTTCTTTACTGGAAAGCGGGATAAGTTGCCAAGCCGCCGACAAGAAAAAAACAGAGGAGACATCGTTTCTGTGAGGCTATGGAGCCCGGCAGCATGGAGAGAAGGGCAATCTCTGGGGTCAGCTGCAAAGATTCCTCATAAATAACGTTATACACCTTAAATACCTGAGTCCAGAAGGGTTGTATCCGATCACACTCCCACCAGACATGGATGTAAGTACCTGAGGATGTACCACAGCGCCAACAGGAGGCCGGGGTAGACAGAAAGATTTTGTGTAAGGTGAAAGGGTCCCTGTACCATCTAGAAAGGCTCTTAAAATTCTTCTCCTGCGAATAGCAGGAAATAGAGGACTTGTGGGTGAAGTGGAACGCAGTCTGCCATTCTGCTCTGGAGAGGCTCTTTCCCAGCTCTGCCAACCACATCTTAGTGTAGGGGGGCAGGTCATTATGTGTGAGGGGCTGGATCAGGCCGTATAGGGAGGAGAGTAGATGTCTGGGCATATCACAGAGAGAGCTTAAACATTCAGTGAAGGGATGGTATATTTGAGAGGAGAGGAATAATTCTTTAGCAAAGGAAGATAAGTGTAGGGCAGTGAGCCAGTCGTGTGTAGGATGAAAGTATGGGCCTGGGGCCAAAAGGAGGAGCGATGGAATGAACCTAAAGTGGGAACCCTGATGCCCTGGGGGAAGGCTGGGTTGTCAAATAGGGAGGATAGGGGGGAGGGGTCTGAAGAGAGGCCCTCATATAGCCCCCTTCGGTACCATAGAGTGAGAGCAGCAATGGTTAGGGGCGAGGCGGAGGACATGCTACAGATGTTTCCTTTGTGTCCCCATAGAAGGGCAAGTAAATCTACTGAGGCCAAATCCTGTTCAACCATGACAGAGGCTTTTTGAAAAGGACGTGGGAACCATTCAAGAACACATGCCATGAGAGTAGCTTTGTAATATAATTCAAAGTCAGGTAGTCCTGTACAACCTTGAAGCTTTGGACGGGTGAGTAGCTTATGTTTGACTTTGGATAGGCCCTAATTCCAGATAAAGCGAATGGAAAGTGAGCAAAGAAGGCTTTGGGGATTAGTATGGCTATGGTTTGGAAGAGATACAGCGGTTTGGGGAGGGTATCCATTTTAATGGTGTTGATTCGGCCGAACCATGGTATCGCGGAGCCCCCCAGGATGCCAGGTGATGCCTAAGGAAATGCCCTTGGTTTGCCATTGGAAGGAGTAGTTGGAGCGAAGGGATGTAATTAAGGGGGTGGATAAAGAAATATTTAGAGCCTCCATTTTGGAGATATTAAGCTTGAAGTTACTAAATGAGCTGAAAACGCTGGAACTAAGAAAAGAGTGAAGGCAGGGTCGTATGAGGTTGTTGGGCATAAATCAGCAGATCGTCCACGTAAAGAGATAGTTTATGGTGGGCGGAGGGGGTTTGAACGCGAATGTCACACGCCAAGTGTTCAATCACTATGACAAATAGGAACGGGGAGAGGGGGCAACCTTGGCGGGTGCCATTCGAGATGTCGAACTGATCAGCATTTTTAAAGGGAAAGGTCAGCAAAGCCAGCCTACAGACTTCATTGCTACAAGTTTCCTTGAAACAAATTTGAAGCACAGATCTTTCATTTCAAATAGCAGCTATGTTGTTGTTGTGTTGTAGAACACTGATAATGCTATATACAAAAATCATGAACACAATTGTATACCTATATAGTCATTTTTTTGACCATACGTGAAGGTTTCAAAGAGGATTTTTATTGCCCATACAAACCTGAGGTATACCATAGACTTGTTACATGAATCTAATTAAAAGCACGTCCAATTTATAAATGTTATTACAGTGGTATTGCTTTGTGTCCAAACCTGTTGATTTTGCTTTTGAAGATCTTTCTCACCATTTTAGCTTTACTAGTAAATGTTCATAACTTAGTTTTGTTTGTGAAATCTTATACAAGTACATAGCAGCCCCAGTTTAGAATAAGGGGGCTACATATGGATGTGGGACAGACTCTAACCCTTGGCCAATATATATATGGATCACCTGATCATCCCGAAAGCTGCAGATCCAAACACTGCATGACCACTGTAAACAGGGTCCTTATAACTGTTTTGTCCTAGATGGTTCTACACAGCCAGAACATACTATGTAGCTCATAGCTCGCACTATCAAAAGGAATACTTTTCATCTCATCTCATTTCATCTAGTTAAATGTTAAATTGAAAACATTTGTCTACTACAGTCCACTGAACTAAGAAAATATCTGTAATATCATCTTAATTCTATATTTTAATGTCACAACCACATTATATAAAGTAAACAGATACTTAAGCCGCGTACACACGGGCGGACTTTTCAACCGGACTGGTCCGACTGACTTTCCGACGGACTTTCAACGGACTTTTGATGGACTTCCGACTGACTTTTTAACGAACGGACTTGCCTACACACAATCACACCAAAGTCCGACGGATTCATACGTGATGACGTACACCGGACTAAAATAAGGAAGTTAATAGACAGTAGCCAATAGCTGCCCTAGTGTCGGTTTTTGTCCGTCGGACTAGCATACAGACGAGCGGATTTCTGGGTCCGGCGGAGTTACGACTTAAAGATTTGAAGCATGTTCCAAATGTAAAGTCCGTCAGATTTTCGACTGAAAAAGTCAGCTGAAGGTCCGATGAAGCCCACACACGATCGGATTGTCCGCCGGACTCGGTCCGTCCAACCAGTTCGGTCGAAAAGTCTGACCGTGTGTACGCTGCATAAGCCCTGCTTCACACCAGTGTGGCTTTGAAATTGTGCTGCTTCAGCACAATTTGCACCTCTGATTTAATTGCAGCTTGCGACTTCGTTTTACAGAAATCTTTGCAAGTCGCTATGAAATCATAAAAAAGCAATGCAGGAACCTTTTTCATAATAGCTGCGACTTGAGTCGTGGCAATTTGAACGGTTCCATTGCTGGCAATGGAGGTGCGACTTGTCATGCGATTTGGAACTGTCAAATGGCGTGACAAATCGCACCGCTGTGAACGAGGGCTAAATGTGTCAATACGCAAAACTGGCTGCGCCTGCAAAAAGACATCTAGCTAAGATGCACACAGACCACACCACACTATAGATGTGATCATTTGAAATTTTGGGGTTTTGTTTTTACCCTACCAGCAGCCTGCCACCCTTCTAATTTGTAATGTAAACACAGAGCAGGTGCACAGGAAGATGGGACAGAGCAGAGTGCTGAGACTCAATTTGAACAACTTTACTTTCTCTTCGCTTGGGAAATTTTAGAAATAATTACTCCTCCATGTCTGCAGCTATAGAGGCCAGTGAGAATTTCTTTCAAAGTTTATTTATTGCTTATTATGAATTTGTAAATATTTAAATGCCTGGCCAAAGCTTTACTTTAAGGCTCACAAACATTTAGGCTGCATTCACACCTGAGCGTAGCATCTTTGAGCGTTTTTGTCGCGTTTTTATGCACGATTTTGTCACGTTTTTATGCGTGACTTGCACGTTTTTATACAGTTTTTGAGCTTTGGCGTTTTTTATTAGCCAATAGACTAAACTATTCTGATGCATAATTTTTTGCTAGGTATTTCTGCTTTTTTAGCTTTTCCATTAGCTTTTATTTCTTTTTTTAGTATTATTCTTTTTTTTTTCCGTTAGGGTAAGTGGTTAGAGTTAAGGTTAGGTTAAGGTTAGGATTAGGAGTTGGGGTTAGGGTTAGAATTAGAGGTTAGGGTTATTTATTTATTTTGTTAGGGTGTTAATACTACTACTACTGCTACTACTACTGCTACTAATAATAATAAATAAATGTAAAATAAATAAAAATAATCATAAATAAATTCAATAAATGAATACTAATACTAATACATCGCGGCGATCGGTGGATCGGTGTGTCAGTCTGACACACCACTACACCAATCTTGGTAAAGAGCCTCTGGCAGAGGCTCTTTACCACGTGATCAGCCGTGTCCAATCACGGCTGATCACGATGTCAGTAGTAAGAGCCGTTGATCATCTGACAGACGCGAGTAGAGGAGAACCGATCGGCGGCTCTCCTGGCAGGGGGGGTCTGTGCTGATTGTTTATCAGCGCAGCCCCCCCCTCAGATCACCACACTGGACCACCAGGGATCGCCACTAGGGCCACCAGGGAAGGGGCAACATGTGGATGGACAGGTATATACCCCATGGCCATCCACATGTGCCCAGTGTGCCCAGTCAGTGCCCAATCTGTGCCAATCAGTGCCCACAAATGGGCACTGATTGGCACCATTATGTTGCAGTGATGCCCAGCAATGCCACCCTTAGGGGCATCAGTGCAAACAATCAGTGTCATCAGTGCCACCCATCAGTGTCCATCGGTGCCACCTGTCAGTGCCCATCCGTGCCCATCTGTGCCCATCTGTGCCAACTATCAGTGCCACCCATAAGTACCCATCAATGCCACCTACGAGTGCCCATCAATGCCACCTACGAGTGCCCATCGGTGCCACCTATGAGTGCCCATCAGTGCCGCATACCAGTGCCACCTATCAGTGCCACCTATCAGTGCCCATCAGTGCCGCCTATCAGTGCCCATCATCAGTGCCCGTCAGTGCCACCTCATCAGTGCCACCTCATTGGTGCCACCTCATCGGTGCCCATCAGTGCTGCCGTATTTTAACAGAAACAAAGAAAAACTTTTTTTTTTTCAAAATTTTCGGTCTTTTTTTATTTGTTGCGCAAAAAAAAAAAAAAAAAACGCAGAGGTGATCAAATACCACCAAAAGAAAGCTCTATTTGTGGGAGGAAAATGATAAAAAATTTGTTTGGGTACAGTGTTGCACGACCGCGCAATTGTCATTCAAATTGCGACAGCGCTGAAAGCTGAAAATTGGCCTGGGCGGGAAGGTGTCTAAGTGCCTGGTATTGAAGTGGTTAAAGAAGATAAAAATAATGATAAATAACTAAACACCCCAACCCTAACACAAAATAAATAAATAAATACTTTTTTTGTTTTTATTTGGGTTTGGGTGTTTATTTATTATTATTATTATTATTATTATTATTATTATTAATAATAATTTATGTAAGATTTTTTAAGGTTAGGGGTTAATTAGTATTTATTTTATTTTATTTTATTTATTTATGATGTTTTTTAAGATATTTGTGTATTTATTTTACAATTATTTGTTCATACTGTATATTATTACTATTTTATTTTTTAAATGTCTTCATTTGGACCAAAAATTGTGCAAAAATGGGTGACAAAAAGGCGCAAATGTGCACAAAAGGTGCGAATGACGCGTTTCAATTAATTTCTTTCAGAATAAAAACGCTCCAATAGCACTCAAATCTGCCCGATCCAAGCTACAGAAAAAGCTTCAGAAATTTTTTGAGCTACAGGCATTTGGCTTCAGGCGACTTGGAGTGGAGATGTGAACCATCTCCATAAAGAATGATTGATTTTTTTCTCCTCCAGCGTTTTGGAGCTTGAAGCTTCAAGCTACAAAACATTGAAGTGTAAATGAGGCCTTAGTAATCTAGAAAACTCAAAAGTGCAAATTACTATTTACTTTATATATTCCTAAATCATTTGACTATGGCTACTTGTAAAATTAGACATCTACCTTTATAATTAGAAATGTGTGCAATCTATAGTAATATTACTTTTAACCTGTCTCTTGTACCATGTCAACAGTCTCTTTTCATTCGCTTCTTGAAACACGTTGGTAGTCTCATGGAACACTGGATTTGGTAAAATCTCTTCTCTTAGAAGAATACCACAATAACAATTAGCAATTACACTTGTATGTTCATTTTCTTTTCTCCAGTTTAAAATTAAAACTCCAGGAAGTATAACATTAGATTATAGTGAGAGGTACAATACCTTGAAAAAGTATTCACACCCCTTGAAATTTTCCACATTTTGTCATGTTACAACCAAAAATGTAAATGTATTTTATTGGGATTTTATGTGATAGGCCAACACAAAGTGGCACATAATTGCAAAGAGGAAGGAAAATGATAAATCGTTTTCAATTTTTTTTCAAATAAATATCTGAAAAGTGTGGTGTGCATTTGTATTCAGCCCCCTTTACTCTGATACCCCTAACTAAAATTGAGTGAAACCAATTGCCTTCAGAAGTCACCTGATTAGTAAATAGAGTCCACCTGTGTGTAATTTGATCTCAGTATAAATACAGCTGTTCTGTGAAGCCCTCAAAGGTTTGTTAGAGAACCTTAGTGAACAAACAGCAACATGAAGGCCAAGGAACACACCAGACAGGTCAGGGATAAAGTTGTGGGGAAGTTTAAAGCAGGGTTACGTTATAAAAAACAATATCCCAAGCTTGGAGCATCTTACGGAGCACTGTACAATCCATCATCCGAAAATGGAAAGCGTATGATGCAGTTCATCTAAACTGACAGGCCAGGCAAGGAGAGCATTATTCAGAGAAGCAGCCAAGAAGCCTATGGTAACTCTAGAGGAGCTGCAGAGATCAACAGCTCAGGTGGGAGAATGTATCCACAGGACAACTATTAGTCGTGCACTCCACAATGCTGGCCTTTATGGAAGAGTAGCAAGAAGAAAGCCATTGTTGAAAGAAAGCCATAAGAAGTCCTGTTTGCAATTTGCGAGAAGCCATGTGAGGGACACAGCAAACGTGGAAGAAAATGCTCTGGTCAGATGAGACCAAAATTGAATTTTTTGGCCTAAAAGCAAAATGCTATGTGTGGCGGAAAACTAACACTGCACATCACCCTGAATGCACCATCCCCACTGAGAAACATGGTGGTGGCATCATCATGTTGTGGGGATGCTTTTCTTCAGTAGGGACAGGGAAGCTGGTCAGAGTTGATGGGACGATGGATGGAGCCAAATACAGGGCAATCTTAGAAGAAAACCTGTTAGAGTAGAGTCTGTAAAAGACTTGAGACTAGGGCAAAGGTTCACCTTCCAGCAGGACAACAACCCTATACATACAGCAAGAGCTACAATGGAATGGTTTATCAAAGCATATTCATGTGTTATAATGGCCAGTCAAAGTCCAGACCTAAATCCAATTGAGAATCTGTGGCAAGACTTGAAAATTGCTGTTCACAGACGCTTTCCATCCAATCTGACAGAGCTTTAGCTATTTTGCAAAGAAGAATGGGCAAAAATTTCACTCTCTAGATGTGCAAAGCTGGTAGAGACATCCCCAAAAAGACCTGCAGCTGTAATTACAGCGTAAGGTGGTTCTACAAAGTATTGACTCAGGTGGGCTGAATATAAATGCACCCCCACTTTTCACATATTTATTTGTAAAGCATTTTGAAAACCATTTATCATGTTCCTTTCACTTCACAATTATGTGCCACTTTGTGTTAGTCAATCACATAAAATCCCAGTAACATACATTTACGTTTTTGGCTGTAACGTGACAAAATGTGGAAAATTCCAAGGGGTATGAATACTTTTTCAAGGCACTGTAAGTGTAATGTGTAGTTTACACTTGCACATTGTCCTTTGGCAGATAGAAGGCTTTGGAAACTTTGCTGTCAGTGCTGTGTACTGATATAACAGTTGCACCTTTAGTGTGCTGGGATCAGAAGTGTTCAGTTAATGCAGGGGTGTCCAATCTTTTTTCCAAGAGGGCCAGATTTGATGAATAGAACATGCTTGAGGGCCGACCATTTTGCCTGACATTCTTAAACCATTAAAATTTGGTCTAAGTGTGTCCATCCGAGCACTAATACACGGCCCAACAAGAATTCTCTTGCCTTTGTGCTGTGTGTGGTGAATAGATGAGCTTGGGCGTGTTATTTGGATATACCGGACTTAATCTGCTTATAACATGCACCTTCACTTTAAAAATGAAGTTTCAGGAAAAAAAATCTTAAATTTTAAATAAAGAACTGTGAAGCAAAATAAGGGTCAGTGCCCATCAATGCAGCCTAATCAGTGCCCATCTGCGGCCCCCACTCCATTGCCATGAATGTGGCCCCCACTGTATTGACATGAATGCAGCCCCCACCGTATTGACATGAATGCAGCCCCCACCACATTCACATGAATGCAGCCCCCACCGTATTGACATGAATGCAGCCCCCACCACATTCACATGAATGCAGCCCCCACCGTATTGACATGAATGCAGCCCCCACCGTATTGACATGAATGCAGCCCCCACCGTATTGACATGAATGCAGCCCCCACCGTATTGACATGAATGCAGCCCCCACCACATTCACATGAATGCAGCCCCCACATTGACATGAATGCAGCCCCCACCACATTGACATAAATACGGCAGCCCCCACCACATTGACATGAATGCAGACTCACCATTGCTGTCAGTGCAGCCTGATTCATGTCCATCTGCAGCCTTGGAGGAGACAGGGAGGGGGCGGGACGAGCGCCAACAGATATACAGGAGAAATTCCTGTTTACACGGCGGCCTCTTTAATTGAAAGTCCCGCCTCCTATGATGGACAAAACAATTGTCCAATGGCAGCGCAGGAGACGGGACTTCCTTTTACACAGGACGCCGTGTAAACAGGAAATTCTCCTGTATCCTGTACGGCGCTTGTCCCGCCCCCTCCAAGGCAGCCAGCATATCTATCTTTTATGGCCCCCGGCGCTCGGGGATTCGTTGGGGGCCACAAAAGATATATATGTCAAAATTACCAGGCGGGCCGTCCGAAACCGGACCGCGGGCCGCGATTGGCCCGCGGGCCGGACTTTGGACATGCCTGAGTTAATGGTACCACAGTGGCAACCAAGTTGTAGAGTCTTTTACCCACTAATGGACACTGACATTGCACTTTGTAAAACCTTGAGTTCTTCTTTAATGACCTGTTCTATTAGATCTTATGTTTATTTTTTATGATATTTAAATACAGATTACCTCTCCCAATTGAAATCGCATATGGTGACACATGATATCAAACTTAAGAAAGGTCCTCCTAAAATAGCCTTCCACATAAGCAGCGTTGAAGTAGAAAGGATAAAAGAACTGTGATGCGTTATAAGCTGGTAAGGCAAAGGTCAGATTGTTTGATTCTCCAAAGCGGAAAAGCATGTTCATGATGGTGCTGCTGGCCGTCTTGTGAGTTTTCATGAAGAAAATATGTTTGTGAGGCTTACATGATTTCTTCTTTATAACATTAACTTTAGAGGAGCTCTTAGTTGGCTTCTGTGCTATATCACTGTTGAAAAAGAGAATATATGTGAGGTCAGGTTTTTTAAAATACCATTTTTTTACTCTCTTAAATGTAGGAACTATAAGCAGAAATGGAATCCCCCATCCTGCACAGCCAGGCACACCAAATTTTCAGTCTCCCAGAGTCAGAAAACAGTCCAGTACTTTTTTTTTTTTGTTTTATTGAGGGGATAAAACTTGGATAGGGATAGAGGTATTATGGGATGCTCGCTTGAGTTCAGAAAACTCTTATGGGACAACTCTTCCTATATACAGCTATATACAGTCTCTATGTACGCTCCTCTTCTTCCTCCAGACCTTGCTTGCAAAAACATACTCAGCTGGGACACTTTTAGTGAATCTGGCAAAATACTCAGCCAGCTCAAAGCAAAAGCCCTTTACAGGCTGGGACCCCAGGCCTCTTTGGTTGTGTAGCAAAGTCCAGTGTCCATCTTACATCCCCGTGGCTACTGATCCCAGCACCACCTCTTCAGGCACTGCCAGCCTGCCTAGCTGCAGCTGTCCCATTCACTAGCCCTCCTGGGTACTTCTCCACAGTCCTCCCACCTCCCAGACTGACACCACAGTCCTTCCAAACTGCTCACTCACCAGCCCACCCGGCTCACTCCTCTGGAGACTCCTGGATGTGCTGAACCTCCCCCACTGTCCTCTCCTTGCACCCGTGCCTCCAGGAAGGATTTCCTCCATGTGCTGTAGAGGGTCCCTCCAGCCCCCGACCCGAGGTCGCCCCACTTCCAGCCTCCTCAGCACTCCTTCACTATCTTCCCCCTGACTGCCCCTGCTGGCATGACTTATGAGTATTTTTTTTTTTTAAACAATAGTGTTTATTCAGTTTTGGATCTACAAAAAATAAAACAAAAACCAGGAACGTTATTTAGCATACTTCTACAGATATCATCGACTGTAATAAAAATAATGAAATAAACGGGGAAAAGAAAAACAAAAAAACGGGGAGAATAACAACTCTCAGGGTAGTACATTAACTTACAGTTACATCGTCCCAGCCTGGTTTATAGGAACTATACCTTGTGCAGATGGCACTGTTTTCCTCCGCCCGTCACCCCCGTGGGAGCTCGCTGTGACTAGGCGGAGGTGCAGTCCCTGCTATTCAATGTTTATTTATTTTCCTACTAACGTTTTTGTTTATGTTATCAACTAAACCCACGAACCAGACTAGGAAAAGGAAGTGCCAATGTTCTTTATCAGTATAAGGACCTTTGTAACTGAATAGGACTTTACTGGTGAGTTATAGTATTATTGTATCATGAGTACTTCCCGACTTACATAATATTTTATTCAACTATATGGGTTGAGCTCAAAACGAGTCCTCAACCCATTAAAAGAAAACAAACTTAGCAATGAACCTGAGAAGAGAAAGAGAGAAGGGAAATAGAAAAGGAAAAGAGGGGGAGCGTGAGAGAGTGGGAGGGGGTAGGGGGTGGGGAGGTGGTGTGGATGCGCTCCTGCCACGCAGTGGATGCTTCAGTCGTCAGGCATCCTACGTATTAGTAAGGTACCTTATCCAGGGATCCCATATTTTGTTAAATCCAGCAATCTTATCCTTCAAGATTGCTGTAAGGCGTTCATTTACCATTATCCATGAAAGCTTGGCTTTTAGTAAGTAAAAAGGGACCGTGTGAGACCTCCAAGACTTGGCTATTGAAATCCTGGCCGCCACAAATATGAATGTGATTAGTCTGCACATAGGCTTTGATGCCCCCTCCACTGGGCATCCCAGCAGCGCGTGCAGAGGTGATTTAATTAGATTCACTTGCGTGAGGGAGTATATGAGATTATACGTGCGTATCCAAAATCTCCTCACTTTGGGACACGTCCACCAAGTGTGGAACATGGTGCCGTCTACATGACATCCTCTGAAGCACCAGGGGGACGCCCCTGGGACGAAGGTTGCTATCCTCTCTGGGACCATGTACCATCGCATCATTACTTTATAATTTGCCTCTATCAAGGAGGTATTAACAAGCGACTTAGATGCGTTCTGTATTATTTTGCTCCATTCTTCCATGTCCAGATCCATATCCATGTCTTGCTCCCATTTATGCATATAGAACAGTTTTGGGGTAGATAAAGTCAAGATATTATATATTTGTGATATATGACCAGTGTGCTTATCGGGTTGGAGACCCGGAGTGAACAGTGCATTTCCGAGTAGAGGGGCCAAAGGGGTGTGTTGGGACTTAAACCTGTGGGCTGTCAGCAATCTGTCCCACATGTTCAGGGAGAACGACAAGCTCGGGCACATCATGACCGGTCTGTCCTTCACCTTCATCCACATAAAGTGGCTAATCTCTCTATCAGGGTACAGAGAAGATTCGATTGACATCCAGAGCGGTCTAGGCTGTCTTGTATGGAATTTGATTAATTGGGACATTTGTGCTGCTTGGAAATATTTAAGTAAATCGGGCATTCCCAGGCCCCCTCTCAGCTTTGGTGTATATAGTGTTCGCCTGTTCACTCTAGGTCTCCTGTGTCCCCACACATAGTCCAGCAATCTCCTCTGGAATTTCTGTAGGTCTTTCCTTACTATTGCTATTGGGAGAGTCCTAAACAGATATAGCACTTTCGGTAAGACCGTCATTTTGATTGAGCACAGCCTTCCAAACCATGACGGAGGGTTATTCGACCATTTTTTGAGATCATCTAGTATTTTCCTAAATAGTGGGGGATAGTTATGTTTATACAGTGTTGTAAGGGTGGGAGTAAGGAAGATGCCCAAATATGGCATTGTCTCCTTCTGCCATTTAAAAGGGTAGGATTGTTGCAAGGCTTGAATTATGTGTGTTTGTAAAGAGACATTAAGCGCCTGAGTTTTGGAGTGATTCACTTTTAGTCCCGAAAATTCTGTGAAGTGTCGCAATACTACCTATAGATTGGGCAAGGAGGTGACCGGGGAGGAGAGAAGTAATAGGATGTCGTCCGCGAACATTGCACATTTGTGCTCGCGGTCGCCACATCTCACCCCCAGTATATCCTGATGTTCCCCGATTTTAATGGCCAGTGGCTCCAGGGCTAAAATAAATAATAGGGGGGACAGGGGACAGTTCCTCTGAGTATCTTCATGTTTTGGGATTTATATCCTTTGACTACTAGATTTGCTGTGGGGTAACTGTAAATAGTTTTAAGTGTGGTTAGAAAGTGAGGTCCAAACCCATATTTTCCTAAAATGAAAAAAAGATAGTCCCAGGATAGGGAATCTAATGCTTTGTGTAGGTCTAATGAGACCAGTAGTGCTCCTCTCTGGCCCCCTCCATCCCAACCCAAGTTTAAGAGTTTATAGAGATTATGTCGATAATGCGTCTAGTTTGGTCCGGGGCTTGTCTATTCGGGACGAATCCCGTCTGGTCAGGGTGAATATATTTAGATATGAACGAGTTCATGCGAGTGGTTAGTATCTTAGTCAGTATTTTGAGGTTGACATTGATCAACGATATGGGGCGATATTTTGCGATAGTCTCCATGGTCTTTATTCGGTTTAGGAATAACATGTATGAAGGCCTTGTTTTCATGGAGTGGTATCGGAGACCCCTTTCTTAGTGAATTATAGAAAGAGCAAAGATGAGAAGTTAGAATTTCTGTGTATTTGCGGTAATATTGGACTGAGAATCCGTCTGGACCCGGAGACTTCGACAGATTCAGGGATTTAATAGCCGCCGCTACCTCGTAAACTCTGCCTCCATCACCTCAGCATGGTCATTGGACAGAGTTGGGAGTGGTAAGTCCCTCAGGAATTCTTCTACTTTGTTTACGTTAAAGTCCGTTGGGGAGTCATAAAGTTTAGAATAAAATGTATAAAATTCCGAAGTATAAGTTGAGGGTTTTGTGTCACCAGTCTGCAGTCTCAGTTTAGGGAGCGCCGGGTTATAGGGCCTTGGGCTGAGTTTTCTTGCTAGTAATCTATTTGGTTTGTCTCCCATTGTGTAATAGCGATTTTTAGCCCATCTGATATATTTTTCTGCTTTGGTAGTGAGACTCAAATTTAACGCTGTTCTTGCTGTATCGATCTGATGCCTAAGATCCGTATGTGGGTTGGATTTTTGTTCATGTGTTAGTCTATGTAACTCTTCTTCTTGTTGTTGAATTGTTTGAGTTCGTTCCCTTTTGACCTTGGTAGCTAGCTGTATTAATTTACCCCGTAAGGTAGCCTTATGGGCTGCCCATACTATCTCTGGGGAAGAGGTTGAGGGGGTGTTTTCTTGGAAATATTGTTGTATGGCTGTTTCAACTTCCTTGGCAATTATAGGATCGCTTAATAAGGATTCATTCAATCGCCAAGAAGGCTGTCTTGACTTAGACCATAGATCTGACAGATCCACTTGAACTGCAGAGTGGTCCGACCATGCAATTGGTACTATTTTAGTCGATGATATGTATGGGAGTAGTGGGGATAGCGTGAACAGGTGGTCGATGCGCGAGTATGTTTTATGTACATGTGAGTAAAATGTGTAGTCACATTCTGTAGGATGGGCGTCCCTCCAGAGGTCTATCAGATCGTAACTATGGAGCAGACGTGCTAAGGTACTGCTTTGTTTAGGGGTATGTTTCAGGAACGTCTTTCGGGGGGTCAGACTTATTTAGAATTTGATCGAGGGAGGTGTTGCTGTCTCTGCCTAGCATCACATGACCCGCTAAGTGGGGCGTTATAACTTCCAGCATTGTATTGAAAAAGTTTATCTGTCCTACGTTGGGAGCGTAGTAAGAAAGAAAGGTGACCATGCTATCATTGATCTTACCAGCGACCATAATATATCGGCCCTCCTTATCTCTTATCACATTAGTGGGAGTAGAGGGAACCCGTTTAGCAATACATATAGCTACTTCTCTCTTTTTATCTGGTCCGTTAGACAAATAAACCGTCGGGTATTTTGCGTTTAGATACTTTGGGGCTGAAGTTTGTGAAAAGTGAGTCTCCTGTAAAAACAAAACGTCTGCCCCCAATTTGTGATATTGCTGAAAAGCCTTGGTCCGTTTAATGGGGGAATTAAGGCCCTGTGTATTGTGCGCCAGTATAGTGTAGGTGGGTTGATTTCTACAGGTCATGGCGGTTCGGAAGGCTGTACTCACGTTTTGGACGTTTCAATGGGGTTGTCCGGAAGTCTTTAGGATCATCCTCTCGGACCCTTACGCGGTGCAGGAGTGCATCCAGGGAATAGAAGTGGTAAAAGGGAGGAAAAAGGACAGAGTTAGAGATATAGGAACACAAATAATGTTGTGCTGTTTTTTGTTGTAACATTAGGTAAAACCTGTAAATTGTACCGAAAACAACATGGAGATATAAAAAAGGGAAAAAAAAGAGATTAAGTAAAAAAAAAAAAGGGGACCAAAAGGGCACCTGCACACTGCATTGCAGTGTGGCTGCAGGGGTATCAAGCCCCTGTGTAGTTGTTGTGAAGTTGTCTCTCTGCTTACGGTGGAGACAAGTTCACTCTTAGTGGCATGTGGTTCACCTCCGGCACTATTTTCTAGCTTCAGGAGGGGGTGAGCGGGAACCACCCGCTGTTTGATTGGGAGGAGTGACAACTCAGATCAAAACAAAATAGTGGAGGGGGGGGAGGGGCGGAGGAAATGGGGGCAATTCCGCTAGTAAAAGCAAAATTCCCTCCCAGGATACATAGGCATTGCAACTTTAACCTGAAACAGTGACAACTTTTAAGTCTGTATAAAACAGGAACGGCAACAGCAGGAACAGTCAGATGCTTGCATCTGGGTCTTCAAGGGTTGGTCTTGGACCAGCTTTAGAGAACTCGGTCACGGATACCGAAGTTGTGAGCTGCTTCTTGAATAGGATTCAGGTGACTGATGGAGATTTCCTAGCTCTGGAACTTCCCTGTTGAGACCATAGGGGGGAAATTGGTCAGCTCTCGTCGAACAGGGCGCTAGACCCCTGTGGTTCCGTAGATAAAAGGCCCAAGTCCCGGAGTAGGGCCTCGCCAGACTGCAAGGTAGTGAATGAATGGGATTTGCCTTTGTAAGAGAATGACAGCCGGAATGGAAACGACCACCGGTATTTAATCTGTCGGTTGATGAGTTGATTGAGTAGCGGCTTTAGAGCTCTCCTCTTCTGAATCGTTATCTGGGCTATGTCCGCAAAAATCTGGATCGAATGACCTGAGATAGTTATGTCTCCGTGGTTCCTTGCCTCCAGCATGATCTTTTCTTTGATACGGTAAAAGTGAGGTTTAACTATCACATCGCGTGGTAGTCCATCCTGTCTAGGGGCTGTCAGGGCCCGGTGTACCCTATCCAGTTCTAATTGGTGAGGAGAAATGTCCGGTATCAGTTGTTTCATTAAATCATGGATCGATTCTTCCAGGTCTAGTTCTGATTCTGGGAGGCCCCGCACGCGGAAGTTATACCTCCTAGACCTGTTTTCCAAGTCTTCAATTTTTGCATTTGCTTGGTCTAGTTGGTCCTGCAGGGACGTGATCATTTTGGAGTTTTGGTTCACTCGTTTTACTGTCCCATCCATTTTGGACTCGATCGTGTCCAGTCTCTCCCCTATATTTTGGAAGTCATCCTTCATACCCGTGGTGATAATGTTGCATGCTTTAGATAGTTCCTGTTGCAGGAGTGCTGAGAATCTGGCGAGGAGAACTGTGTCTCCTGAATACCCAGTTGCAAGGGCAGGTGGTTGTGAAAAAGACCCACTGTTTTGGCTCATGGCTATTTCAGCAATTTCAGCCATTTGCCTATCTGTGGAGGAAGCTGGGGAACTAGTGAATAATAAAGGTCTGTCCGAGGAGCCCGATAATGGGGACATCTGTGGGTGTTCACTCTGTGGGGAAGAAGGTCCCTCCTGGGACTGGGATGAGAAGGGATCTCTGTGCACCTCAGCTAGGAAAGTGATTGCTGGGCGATTTGGCTCCTTCTGCTGTGTCTGTGTCTGGCCTCCCTCATATGAATAATCTCCCATGTCAGGCGTCATCTTAGGCTGGGGGGGCCACAGCTGTGTCTGGGGACTAACCTTCTCAGGTGCTGTTAGCTTCAGTTGCTGCGGCGGCTGCTGAGTCTCCCAGTTCTGATGCTGGGCTTGAGTATTGTGTCCCTCAGTGCGACCCCCTCCTTGTTGTGTGGTGGGCTGCGGGGTCCGCCACTGAGTCTCCGCCGCGTGTAGTATCTCCCTTCCCCGGCGCCATCTTGGGAGAGGGAGGCTGCTGGGCCTTAGAAGCGCGGGTTGTTCTGAGGTGCTGTGGGGGGTTTCGGCTGTTTCCCGGCCCTCTCCGCTGCATCATCGGCTCCCAGGCTCCGGGATGTCAGTTTGGTGGTGGTCCGCTCGTCCCCTATCGCTTATTATTAAGCTGTTCTGGCCGGAGGTGTGCGGAGCCAAGTCAATGCATGTCCGACCTCGGCGCCGTGCGCATGCGCACTTTTCACTTATGAGTATTTAAGAGGTGCCTGCCCCCTGCCAGCCCACTTTGCTGGGGATTGGCCTCATTAATAATCCAATCAGCTGCTCCTAGACTCCACAATCTAGTTCTGGAAGCTTATCCAAGCTTCAGGAAAGCATAGGAAGTTACCAGAGGTGCTGCTTGATGAGTCATCCAACCTCCCTGAGTCACTCAGCTCTGACCCAGATTCAACCCAGGTCTGGCTCTCAGCCAGGCCAATTTCCCTACTATAACAACTATCCACACTAGCAACTAGCTAGAGGGTGCTACATAAATTACAGAAATCATGCATATTATCTGACAAGAAAGTATAACTGTGAAGGTTATGTTGAGAGGGTTTTAAAGGACTTAAAAAGCCCTCCAACTGAACCAGTGGGTAACAGTACAGCATTCTTAGAACAGGAGGTTTTTACATATTAAATGCACTACATATTTCTAAAAAGGATTACACCTCATTTTAAGACAGTGGATGGAGTGATGCAAATAATTCCTATACTAGTGTATAGTACTGCTACAGCCTGATATAGAGACATTTATTCCAAACTATAAATTACCACAAGTGCCACGCACAAAATTGTGAACAATAGAGGTATGGTGATGTGTAAAGACAAGTAAATCACACATATCTAAAGCAAATTTCAAAATATGAATCAAGTTTTTGAGTCATAAAATAATAAATATGATGACTATTATATAAAGTCAAATAAAGTCTTTTGTTGCGTTCTTTTTCATCCACTTCACCAATAAACATCCACTGTGTAATTGTAAAGGTTCCACCACCTTGAAACAAAAGGTGTCCACTGTATCTCAAAGGCTTGCAAATCTCTAGATTCCTGGAGTAGTTTTTAATAATCTCAAGAACTGGGCAAGGTCAGTCATCTCCAAATGTGAAGACAAACCACCACAACACAGGCTAGTCGCTCACCTCAAAACGTGCGTTTAATATTAAAGGTCACAACATGCATATTCCCCTTTAACCAGTGCCATACTGGGCCATAGTCAAATGACGCCGGCAAGAACACTCTCTTCCTCTGGGTGGCCATCCTGGGGGCTCGCAGCGCGGCGATTGGGGATCAGGTATGTCCCTCTTCCTCTACCACGTGACCAACTGTGTCCAATCACAGCCAATCACTTTGAAGCTTGTCGTGCACACCTCACTGTCCCAGTACCGCTCCGATTCTGGTTCAGAATACGAGCCCGCCTAAGGCAGGACACCTGAATCGGAGAAGGAAGTGGTCCATCCTAAAAGAAGGTGGTCTGAAGACCAGGCAGCTACCAGCAGCGCCAGACACCCCAATGGCCAATCGGCAAATGCCAACGGCGCTAGACCCTAGGAGGAGAGGCCCAGTACAAGGGCTGGAATTTCACACCAGACTCAAAGATTTAGGGCTCAAACCCATCTTCTGGATGCCTTGGCAAACCCATTGTGGCTGCCTTCTAGCACTGGGTAGGCCACAATCCCCCCTTTTACAACACAGCCAGGTGTGCAGGCCAACACCCAAAAATTTTCTGAAATAGATTTTTTTACTTTATTTTTCCCTGATGAGTTACTTCAAAGTATCATGGACCAAACAAATCTTTTTGCCCGTCAGTATATAGAAAACAACCCCAACTCAAGCTATGTCTGCCCTTTCGAATGGGGACCCCTAACAGTGGAGGAGCTTAGGTTGTTTTTAGGCCTTACGCTCAACATGGGGTGTACAAAAAAATTAACTACATGCATATTGGTCTACCAACCCCATCCACCAAATGCCAATTTTTTCAGCTGTCATGTCCAAGTCCCGTTATGACATAATAATGCGCTGCCTGCATTTCAGTGACAGCTCGCAGTGCCCCCCCAGAAATCATCACGACTTTGATAAATTGTATAAAATTCGCCCCCTAATTGTTTTTTTAATAAGAGGTTTGCAAACTTTATATCACTGACCAGAACATCTCTGTGGACGAATCCATGGTCCATTTCACAGGCTGACTCGGATTCAAGCAGTATATCCCCAGTAAGAGGGCCAGGTATGGATTGAAGCTCAACAAGCTCTGTGAAAACTCCACTGGATATGTGCATGCCTTTCGCGTGTACAAAGGCAAAGGTTCCCAGCTCTAGCCCCCTGAGTGTCCAACGTACATGGGAATAAGCGGAAAAATTGTCTGGGAGTTGGCATTCCCACTCTTCCAAAAGGGATATCACATTTACATGGACAATTAATATACCAGTTTGCCCTTTTTTCGACACCTATACCTTCAGAAAACATTGGCCTACAGTACATCAAGAAAAACTAGGAAGGGCTTCCCACAGCATCCAGTCACCACAAGGCTACAAAGGGGGGAATTGACAGGGGAACGAGGAAGTGTTGAAGTGGAGGGATAGGAAAGATGTGTACATCATGTCCACCATCCACGATGACACCTCAGTGGAACTTCGGAGAACACACGGTCCCGTTCAAAAGCCTTGCTGTATTCATGATTACAATAAGTTCATGGGGGGGTGGATTTAAACGATCAAATGTTGCAGCCCTATCTATCAACATGAAAGTCTTCTGGTATAAAAAAGTCGCAATTTACTTCTTCCATTTGGCCATTTATAATGCATACGTTACCTATCAAAAATCAACAGAAATACCCAACCTCTTCCTCAAATTTATCAAAGATATTATCACTGCCCTGATCTATCAGCAGGCATCCCCCCCAGAAAGAATTTGCTCCGATTGTGTCAGCAGACTACATGAGCGCCATTTTCCTGACAATATTCAACCATCAGCAACCGGAAGATGCCAAAAACAATGGGTGTGCATCAAAAGAGGAGTTAGGAAAGACAACAGTTTCCATTGTCCCCAATGTCCCTCCCAACCTGGCCTTTGCATCAGAGAATGCTTCAGACGCTATCACACTCTCGTAAGCTATTAGCCCAAATTAGACTGCCATTTCCCCGTTTTCAATTTCTGTGCTGATTATTTCCCTTGTGCCTCAACCCACCATATCACTGCCTTCCATGTGAACGGACCCTGGCCTGTTTATGGACTATGCCTATGCCTACCGTCTGCATTGTTTATCCGCAATGTTTCTGCCTTTCACATGAACTGACCCTGGACTGTATCGACTTTGCCTCTGCCTACCGTCTATCTCTGCTTTTTACCTGCACTGACCTCGGCCTGTTGACCATGTTTTTGCCTGCCCCTTGGACTGATCTTTCACCCTGCTACACAAGGGTCTAACATATGTGAGGGGCTCCAGAATAGTGTTCTGAGTTGAGAAAAACAGTTTTTGGTTTTCTCTTTGTTTTGTAATTCCCAGAACAGGGTCTGGGGTCCGGAGGCTTCAAAGCGATTTGGGTGGGAGAAACCTCTACCCCTGTCCCCATTCTTTTCTGACTGAGCCCTAAGCTTTATGGTCCTGCCTGCTTCCTGGACCAATATGTTGGCTTTGCTGACAATATCTTTGGCTGCACTGACCCAGGACTTTTTATGGACCATGCGCCTGTTGCCTGGACCAATACTTTGGCTGTACTGACCATATCTCTGCCTGCTGCCTGTACTAACTGTGAACAGTATTCCTGCCTGCTGCATTTACGATCCTTTCGTTGCTACTGACCACATCCCTGCCTGCTACCTGGACCAATGCTTTGGCTGTGCTGACAATATCTCTACCTGTACTGACTATGGACAGTATTCCTGCCTGCTGTCTGTTTTGCTGTCACTGTCCACGTTCCTGCCTGCTGCCTGGACTGATGCTCTCCTCTGTGGATCACTGCACTACTAAAACCACAGGTAATCTTTTGTTTACCCTTTGATCAGCAGAATGTATTTTGGTTTGTAATTGGTATGTACAGTATATGCTATGTGTTAGAAATATGAAGGCATTCAACAATGTGATAGGTTGGCAGGAATTTATGTGCGTAATTTATGTCCCTGGAACACCTGAAGGTGCTACTTGGATGTTGAGCCTCTCTATGTGGCTAGTGTGTGTAAAAGTGTCACACATGTGCTATCGCCATACTCAGGAGAGATAGCAGAATGTTTTTTGGGTGTCAATTTTGCTATGTACATGCTATATGTTGGAAATATCTTATAGGTTGACAACTTTGTGTAAAAAAAATGAACCATTCAAAAGACTCATTATGCCTCATAGATTATACATTGGGGTGTTTGCTTTACAAAATGGGGTCATTTTGGTGGCCTTTCAGGGCTTTCAAAAGTGTGATAGGTAGGAATAAAATTAGATGTGTAATTTATGCTCCTAGAACGCCTGGAGCTGCTATTTGAATGTTGGACATCTGTATGTGGATAGGCTGTGTAAAAGTCTCACACATGTAGTATCACCATACTCAGGAGGAGTAGCAGAATGTATTTTGGGGTGCATTTTTTGCTATGCACATGCTATGTGTTAGAAATATCTTATAAATGGACAACTTTGTGTAAAAAAATGCGTTTTCATTTGTATTCCACAATTTCCAAAAACTTGTGGAAAAAAACGAACCATTCAAAAGACTCATTATGCCTCATAGATTATATGTTGGAGTGTTTGCTTTCCAAAATGGGGTCATTTTGTGGGCGTTTCCATTGTCCCGGTGCCACAGAGCCTTCAAAAGTGTGATAGGAAGGAAATAAATTAGATGTGTAATTTATGCTCCTAGAACGCCTGAAGTTGCTACTTGGATGTTGGGCCTCTGTACATGGCCAGACTGTGCAAAAATGACACCCTAAAATATATTCTGCTCCTCCTCCTGAGTATGGCGATACCACATGTGTGAGACACACATACTCAGGAGGAGTAGCAGAATGTATTTTGGGGTGTAATTTTTGCTATGTACATGCTATGTGTTGTAAATATCTTATAAATGGACAATTTTGTGTAAAAAAAATGCGTTTTCATTTTTTTACACATTTTCCAAAAACTTCTGGAAAAAACGAACCATTCAAAAGACTCATTATGCCTCATAGATTATATGTTGCGTTTGCTTTCCAAAATTGGGTCATTTTGTGGGCGTTTCCATCGTCCTGGTGCTCCAGGGCCTTCAAAAGTCTGATAGGTAGGAATAAAATTAGATGTGTAATTTATGCTCCTAGAATGCCTGGAGGTGCTACTCGTATGTTGGGCCTCTGTATGTGGCCAGGCTGTGTAAAAGTCTCACACATCTGGTATCGCCATACTCAGGAGGAGTAGCAGAATGTATTTTGGGGTGTAATTGCAAGTATGCATGTGCTGTGTGAGAGAAATAACTTGTTAATATGACAAAAAATGTCTTAATTTCCCCAAAAATTGTGGGAAAAATTTACAACTTCAAAAAACTCACCACGCCTCTTACTAATTACCTTGGATTGTCTACTTTCCAAAAAAGGTATCATGGTTATGCAGTAATCTTTTTCTGTCAGCTTAACTTCTCCTCATGTGTTCAGATTTAATGGCCAGCCACTCACACCTGCCTGGTTTTATAACCTCTCCTCTAAGCATGGCCCCACCCCAGGCCCTATCAGGGAACTCTATATTAACCTGTGCACTGCGCGCCAGCAGTGCTGATCAACCATTGTGTGTTAGCCATTGTGTGTTAGCCATTGTGTGTACTTGCTGTGTTTCCTATGTCTGATTTCAGTTACAGACTTTGGTCTGTTCTCGACTTTCCCTGTCTGCTTGTGACCCTGACCTTTGGCATTTCCCCGACTATCTCTGTTTGCTTGTGACCCTGAACCTTGGTGTGAACTCTGTTGTCCTTGTCTGCTTGTGGCCCCGACCTTGGCTTATTCCCTTCCTATCCCTATCCTCCTGTTGCCTACTGTGGGTGTGAGCTGGGGGACCCTGGGGGTCGCGACCTGGAGCCAGTTGCAGCCCAGTCCATCCTCACCACTAGAGGCTCTGACGAACACCTGCTGGCTCTTAGACTCCGCGCCACAGGGAATCTTACGCTCTAACCCCAGTGGGATCCGTGTTGGCGTTCCAGCAGCCCTGCCTTCCTTACCACCATGACTCCCATCCGCAGCAGTCAGTCATAGGGTCCACTACCTTGCGGTGCACTCCTGATCCCAACGGTGTGCATCTGTCACCTAGCCTCAAGGTGACCTGACAAAGGGGTCATTTGGGGGGGTATTTGTACTGTCCTGGCTTGTTAGTACCTCAAGAAATGAGATCTGTCAGTACATCAGGTGTGATCAATTTTCAATGATTGGCACCATAGCTTGTAGACTCTATAACTTTCACAGAGACTAAATAATAGCCACTAATTTGGGTTATTTTTACCAAAGATATGTAGCAGTATAAATTTTGGCCCAAATTTATGAAGAAAAAATAACTTATTTGCAAAATGTTACAATATAAACGAAAAAAAAAGTGTTTGTTTTTTTTTGTTTTTTTGAAAATTGGTCTGGGCAGGAAGGGTGTATAAGTGCTCTGTATCGAAGTGGTGAATAAGCCGAGATCAGCTTTCAGAAGCAAAACACTCCATGTGGAAGGGTAGCCTCTGGCTGACAGCTTAGGAAGCAGATGGAACAATCTTCGGCCACTGTGTACAGGGAACCTCCACTCAAGCACACACACACAGAACAATAGCTCAGCCCTATGCACCTGACTTCTCCTCTTTGAAGAAGTTTTTTTTTTTGCATTTTTTGAGCTTGTATGGATGGTGAATCTATCCAGGAGGAAGGAGAGAGTTCCAAATGGAGTGTTTGCCGCTGAAATCTGATCCCAGCTTATTAAAGGAGGACACGCATGTTGCGACCTTTAATATTAATGGTCCACATTTTGAGGTGAGAGGGGTGGTTTGTCTTCACGTTTGGAGGTGATTGACCTTACCCAGTTTTTTAGAATTTTAAAAACTACTCCAGGAATCTAGAGATTTGCAAGCCTTTGAGATACAGCGGCCACCTTTTGTTTCAAGATGGTGGAACCTTCACAATTACACAATGGGTGTTTGTTGATGAAGTGGATGAAAAAGAACACAACAAAAGAGTATATTTGACTTTATTTGATATTCATTATATTTATTATTTCATGACTCACAAAGTTGATACATATTTTGAAATTTGTTTTAGATATATGTGACTCACTGGTCTTCACACATGACCATATATTTATTGTTCACAATTTTGTGTGTGGCACAAGTGTAAAGTTGGAAACTTTATGTGCTGCAGTTATATTGTATTTGCACTACAATTGATAGGTGGGCCCAAGAGTTTTTTCATATTTTAATTTGTTCCAAACTGCATACAGCCATGGGCCAATATCATGGAAGTGCATAGAAACAAGGGTTCTTTGGACTGAGACATGGAGACCAATGAGAAAGTAAGCCAATGAAAGTTGAGAAGAGTGAATAAAAACATTAAGAGAATTATTCCTTATTTCAGGACTGTGGATGGAAATATAACAAATCATACCCTTATGCACCGATGGTCAACTGCACATGCAAAAGCTCTGGTGTATAATATATTTTTAAACTGTACCTGTAGCATACACTATTGGTTGTGTATGTGCAGCTGGAAATGGTTTTGCAAAGGATTGATTTGCATGGCTCTGCACTTATTAATGCTCAAAAACCTGTTGTTCCTTATTTTATAGTCCGCCCAATAGAATTGGATACCACGTCTACATTAAGGTTTGACCTGACTGATTGATGTATTTTTGTACCAATAAAGTTACCTATTTCATATTTACACTGCTGTGTGTTTGCCTTTGGAGTCCCTTCACTTCGGTATCTCTTACCTTAGCTATCTTTTTGTTGGCTGCCTTAACTCCGGGATTCCCCACCCCCCCTGTCCTATTTATGCAACTTGTCAAATTATGTTTTTTCTCTCCCCTTTCTTCTCCCCCCCCCCTTTTTTACACATTTTTCTATATACTACGTCTACATTGACAAGTTTTACTCTAGCCTATAACTTTTTAGAGACCTGTATGCAGAACCAGGAACTTTCAGCATTAAAATGTAAAATGTAACTCCACTTTTGTTGAGAAAACACATTCCTGTCTGGGGGATCAATGTACATTGCAGGGATTTTAACAAACATTGTTGCAGATTATTACCTTTTGTTAATCTGAAGAAATAGCTGTTTGTTTGTCTGTGTCCATGTGCAGAGTGCATCTGTATGGGCGTGATTTCGTAATTATAAATCAGCTGCTAAACTTGCAGGGTTCTAAAAGAAAAGTGGCAAGGTCTGCATCTCTTTAGAAGTGTTTTTCCTTTGGCAATATCTCACCAAAAATTACATTTTGTTGCAAGGGATGCCAAAAATCTGACTTGTATCTTAGTGCAGACTTCTGGGAAAATCGGTAAGCCAATCACACAAGCAGGAAATAACATATCTGGGGGCATTCTACCTCCAGCTTGCTATACTGCATGGCATTTTACAGAAAATTACAGTGCTGTAAATTGAAAGGGAAAGTTAATTCTTAATAGCATTAAATTGCAATATGATTTGTGTTGCAATTGTATATTCTATATTGTTTTTTGTTTTAATTAGCTTTTTTTCCCCAGGAAAGTGGAGTTACCCTTTAGGTATTAATGGGAAATTTATATTCTCTCCACCATCCACACAGAGACCCTAGGGCCAGTGCAAATTACTCTGGAAAGATATGAAAAACCTCACTGCATCCAAGAGTATACTCTGTACACGGGAGTGAAAGATTTAAATGATCAAATTATGAAACCCTACTTGGTAGTTCATAAATCAAAGAACTGGTACAAAAAGTGTAGATTTATTTATATCGGTTGGCCGTTTGCAATACCTATATCATCTGCAGGAAGGTCTGGCTCCTTCCTCACACAGCTTGAAAAAAACTATAACATTGTTAATTTATCAGTCGGAATATACGCATCCAAGGCTTCAATTTGCCATAGTGAGAAGGCTGTATGAAAGGTGCTTTCCAGGTATCATCTTTCCCAAACAGACAGTACACCTCAAAAGATCCATTGTATGCAGAAAAAATGGAATACGCAAAGACACACGATATTGTTGTCCCAGCTGTCCCACAAAGTCTGGCTTTGGCATAAATTGATGCTACTGGATTTATGATACCTCACCACAATATTGGTCCTCTAATTGAAATGATTTTGAGGCACTTTTATTTACTTTTTTATAATGGATATATTAGTATTTATTGAAGAGCACAATAACAAAATGGGCTGCACAGCATACAAATCCATCAAAGCAAGGAGCTCTATTCATCCTATAATTTATCATGGTATCACTGGTTTATTCCAACCCATTTCTTCTTTTGTATTCTGCAACATAGTCACTGTGCTGCTTGAATAGGAGAGCCCAAAGAGTGAATGAAGTTCCAAATGCTAGGCTGACATTAAACCAGTTTGGACTTGAAGGGTCGTGTCTTTTTGCTGTGAACATCGAGGCACTTTTATTTATTAACAGCAAATCTTCCCATTCAGCATACCACTTTTTAAATCTTTTTTATTTCTCTGCTGTATAAAGCAGTATTTAACCAAAAGTCTCACATTGCCATACTTAGGAGAAGTAGCAGAATACATTCTGAGGTGCTGTTTGAACCCTCCTTCTGGTGGCCACCAATCAGTGGTGTTCCCCTTCGCCCCATTTATTTTAACTCAGTGCAGCTCTTGGCCTACTGCCCAAGGAACATTTGTAAGTAGCTATTATGCCTCTCTAGAGTAGGCCCTTCTGCCAGCATACTTCATCTGTATCCAATCTCTATATGACATATGCATACTGATCTCTGGGTTGCATTCCGATTACCTGTGTCTGCTGCCTGCCCTGAACTCTGGAGAAATCAGAGGGCCCTGCTCATTAAAGCTTACAATAAAAAAGGGAGGGTCAAGTGTTACAAAAGTAATAACTGTGGGGAATAAACTGATGGAGACAATAAAAGTTTAGTTTTTTTTTTTTGGTAGAGGCAGGATAGACTTCTCTAAAGAGATGGGTTTTTAGGAATTGCCTAAAAGGTGGATAAAGTAGGAAATAGTCAGACAGATTGAGATAAGGAGTCACAGAGGATGGGAGAGGATCTGGAGAAGTCTCGGAGGTTAGTAAGGAAGGATTAAGCTAAAGAGCAGGAGCTATTGTAAGGAGTGAAGATAACGGTTTGGTTGGTATTTTGAGACAAGTTTGGTGATGCAGTTGAGTGCAAAGTTTATATACCATTGTTTGTAGACACTATAAATTTGACATACACAATATACCGTAATATCTTTATGTTTTGTAAGTAAAGAAATGCAGCAGAATACCCTTTGGTCTAAATATATGAAGAAAGACAGTTGTTTTATTTTTTCTTGGCATTATATATTATCCTTTATATAGTAAAAAATAAAAACTCAGTGGTTATCAAATACCACCAAAAGAAAGCTCTATATATCTCAAAGAAACAGTATAAAATTAATTTGGTTGTAGTGTTCAATGACTGAGCAATTGTCAGTAATACTATCACAACAATGAAAACTGAAAAAATGGCCTGGTATTAAAGAGGTATTACAGACTGGTACACAACTCGTTAAACACCAAAGAGTGGATGGACTTTGTCTTACATCTACTAGGGAGAGTGAATATTATTAAAAGAACTTTATTTTTTTTCCTAAATTGCTCTACATTCCTGTCAACTCCTCCTGTCCAATACCAGTAACATACTTCAAAGCAAATCGTTTCCATGCTCCTTCTTTCTTGAAAACAGCAGACTCCAAGGATATTCTTTAAAACTCTATGGCTTTTTTAGTGACTGGCTGGTATTGTGGCATTGCACAACTACTGATGTTCACTTCCTATGAATCCTTACATAACTCCATATACAGGGAAACCACCAATTTAAAACCCAGTACAATGATGATATCAACCACTGCAAACAATTTTCGTGTTTATGTAACCTTTTACAAAGAAGACTGGACCAGATCCAGTAACATTCCCATTAAGGGTAATTCTGAATTTCCCAAACTGCAAATATCAAAATACTGGTCTGCTCCAGGTATTAAATTGCTACACCTCTTGTTCAGTGAGAAGAACCCCATAACCTACCTCAGGAGGAATTTTGGGTCCCGCATCATACTCTTACTATTTACAACTCTCAAATACCGCCAAAGCTCAGTTTGTTCGTTCTCAACCGACCTTAGAAAAAACCCTCCTTTGTGCAGATACATCTTAACTGGTATTCAAATACCCAGATAGCAAGGATAACTTGCCCCAAATTTGTGGCAGTATTGAATTATAAGTCTGTTAACTTGCTGCACATTTTCACCTGCGAGTTGTATACTTGCAGAACACTTGAAGCACAAGTTCTAGTTGACACTTTTCCAATTTGTAGCAAATTTGCGTAGGAAGTCTCTAGCAAGAGAAAAGTTGTATTGGTGAGTCTACAGCAAGAGCTCTGCATGTTTACAGCATGAAAATTCAGCCATAGTGGTGGGATGACTATTGTACAACTTGCACCAGAACTTTCAGAATGTTTGCAAAGAAAGTTGATCTGGAGTCATGACTTGCTGCAATTGTGCAACAAACTTGTGAAGCCAGGCAAGCCTAGCAATAGCTTAGCAAGTCATTTTCAAACTTGCAGCTCAATTGCTTGCTATCTGGGTATTACTCTGATGTAATCTCGAACAAGCTCCTTAAATTTTGTAAAAGCTAAATGGAAATGACAGGAACAAATTCCCCAGTTATCATCACATGACTGGATGGATTTTGAAGACAAATACAGTATATACCTTCAATTATTTTGTCTAAAGATAAGATTGCCCAACGGAAACTATAATATCAAATGTATCTTACGCCTGCAGTATCATATAAATTTGGTTTAGACCAATCTCACATTGTTTTAAGGGTTGTGTTTTAGATATAGATTTCTTCCACTCCTTTTGGCGCTGTCTTTACATCCATAGGTTTTTTTTTGTTTTTGTTTTTTTAATTTTTTATTTATAACAGGCAAGGGGGCCCAAATGGACCGACATACAAAAAGTATACATTAAAACATTATCAAACATAGCGCATAACACAACCATATGATTCAATAAGCGTTATTATTGGAATATAATTGTAAGTATCCTGGTGAGCGCAATTGCTGCAATGGGCAACAAACTTTCTTATTCATTGTGCGAAACTACTAAGATAACGCTGTGGGTTATGTCCGTTAATATCGGGCGTCATTCCGCTTTGGTAACAAAAAAAAAAGAAAAAAAAACTTTACATATTCCTTATAGTATAGTGGATTAGGTTGGTACAGTCCCTCAGGCTCCCTCCCTACTTTTTCCTTTTTTTTACATCCATAAATTTTAATCAGATGTTACCAAATGTATTGTCTTCATGGCATGCTTGAGAACCTCTATATCAATTCTCATACCTGAAACCTCCCACACCTTTTCTTTTGCCTAAGAAAGTCATTCCCCTTGCCTGGAAGGGACCCTCCCAGCTAACCCTTGTGGAATGGAAAAAGCTGTTTGATCTAATCTTACCTTTTTATAAACTCACTTATGCCAACCTAGGTCATCCACAAAAATTTGACTGTATTTGGAGCCCATGGCTCACATCTACCCCCACTCTTTCTAACCTGGACTAGGATATCTTGGATTGTATCTGATTTTATTATACACCTATTATTGTATTTTTCTATTTAATTCCATCTTTAAATGTAATCATCAATAATGACGACAGGCAACAAGAATAGGGTGGAGTGTACAATTGATTTTACTGTGGTTTTCCTATGACATACAGGTACATGCAACTTTAAATAAAAATCATCTTTAAAAAAAGAGATTAACTTGTGTTATTAACCCTCTGTTCTGGGCTTGGCACCCTGTACAATCATGTAATATAGTGGAATCACAGAGGCAGAAGCTCTTTTTTCCATGTGTAAGACCTGCCAAGGTGGTCAGCTATTCCCCTTTTAAAAGAGTAGCAGTGCTTTTGCTGCCATCTTCACCAGTGAGCGTATACAGCTCAGCTCAGCTATGTACAGGGTTGCTGTTATGCTGTTAGAAATCATAGGGCCCTGTACAACCTTCCTGACAGCCCCCCCCAACTTCACCTACACCCACCCACCCCCCCCCACTTCCTGGGGTGCAGAGGAACAGCAGCTCTGACTTTATCTGCCTACACCTCAAATTTCTGTTAAAAAAGTCTCTCCTCTGCTCCCACTTGCTGGGCCCCTTTGTTAACCTGATGGGGTCCAGGGAAATGTAAGTTAAGCCCTGGTAAGCAAGTAGGAGCAGTAGTGTATCTAGTAAAATTCATTTATGAACAATGAAGCTGCCCTAGGCCCCCCTGTTTAGCTGATGGGGCCTGGGCCCAGTACAAAAGGACTGGTTGTACTGCCTTATCAGTGGCCCATGCTATGTAGCTAACAGGGTATGAATCAAATGACTACCAACAAACATATATTTTCAATACATTTTCCAGTACATGAAAATAAAAATTAGACTAGTTGGTATGTATAGTTTGGGCAGTCCCTGATTAAAGGTGCACAGAAGAGTTTCTTCTTGGGCATAGGTTAAGTGGTTCTCTTGTCTCATGCATCCATACAACCGCTCACAAATCTATGAAAGAATACGTAAACATGCTGTATTTTTTTTTTTTTTTTTATCTTTCACTTTTTTGACGCTTTCATTTTTATTTTTTTTTTTGTTGATCACATACCTTCCATAGGAGGATTTTGTTCCTCTGCTTGGCCATTATAGTCCAACATTCAGATTTTTCTTAGTTTAAAGGGTTATATGGTATTAGGACTCACCATGGCACATTTCTCTCCATTGCCACAAACCCAGAATATCAATAATAGAACAGCGGAATGGCCCTATGTGACCAATCCACAGTGAGAGAGGGAAAACATGTCGGGGGGGGGTGTGGTTGGAGCGGTGCTTGTTAAGGCCACATTTATCTACATACTAATGCACTGGGTTGGTGAGCGGCATCTTTTCTTCTCTTTGATAATGCTCTTACACCTCGGAATGGTGCACTGACACCAGCTCCCTTCACTGCAACCCGCAGGGAAATCTCTGTCTCAGCTTAGAACGATACTGCAAATTTCATTTGGATCAGTCAAATATAACCCTTTCCCTTTCATATTGCAACATTCATGTATAAGTTGATAAAATTGCTCTTACTACTTACCATTCTGATGTGTTCTGATTCTGCAGTATGGCCAGCATACAAATAATTCCAGTAAATATAAAAATAGTAAACAGTAACTTCAGGTATCGGATACTCCTGTAGACAATAGGAGAGATTCTATAATTAGATATGCAATCTTTACATTTCATTGTATTCAGTAAAGCAAAGTGAAATGGCCAATAGTGTCCAGTTGGTTCTCATCTTTTATTGACACACTGTTTTTGGACAGGGGTGTAGCCTGTCGTGTATAAAATCTTAGCCCTGATAACAGGGGAGTTGAGACCCATATAAAACAAGTTTAGCCAAGACCTCTAATTATTTTAATATGTGTAGCACCCTCTACCAATAGGTAGGTGCTAGAAATAGGATTTTTGCTAAATAGAATGTCAGCACAAGTAAATTTAGGCATTCCTATGCTGCAAGCTAGGCCTGTCTGTTTTGATCTGGGGGCTGGGAGTGGTTAGTGTAGCAGTGGGTGTGACCACCTGTGCTCTAGTTCTGAGGCACCTCCCCTGCTTCCAGGGAGAATGTTCTGGAAGAGGGGCAGGGCCTGGAACTGGAGTGGCAGGCAGCTCATGTGGGAGCCCTGACCAATCCCCAACTGGTATTGGCAGGGGGGGCGGGCCTCCTATATAAACTGAGGTAACATGCCACTGGGGGGAGTTGTCGGCCAGGTGAAGTGGAGAATGGAATACTAGACAGCAGTAGGAGGGCACCCCCATCTGTGGGGGGGGTGCGCCAATCGCAGGAGGAGGCCCGGGGAGAACTGTGAGGAAACTTTGCCATTACACGGTCATTGGCAATGTCCTTATCATTACACAGTCAATGATGAGGAACTACTGGAGCAGAGGGGCAGGTGAAGCTGTCGGAACGTATGGTCCGGTCAAGTTCTCCATCAAGGACTCTGGGCAGAGGAAGGTCTGTGAGTGTACCACAGTGTAGGGCTGGATGTGCCAGGAAGTCTGTGAGGGAACTTCACTTCTACACGGTCAGTAGTGAAGTCCTTATTACACGGTCAATGATAAGGAGTCCTGGATCAGAGGAGAGACTGTGGGGAAATGTGTCAAATCGATGTGGCCTGAGGGCACAGGATTTGCAAGCTGGCTAGCTGGGAACAGTAGTCAACCGCTCAACATTTGCTTTTAAACTACTAGGCCTCCGGGGAGAGGTGCTGCAGGCCTCTGGCCTAGTAGCAGAGAGCAGCCAGAGCCAGCTTGAGGAACTATTCAGAGTGGGTCCTTCTTGCTTACAGAAGAAGATGTGACATACTTTATATTGACAACTACAGTATAAGTTTGTGCAGGAGGAGAGGATTTCTGGGAACATCACCCTTACACGGTCAAGAGTGGTGTCCTCATCCTTACACAGTAATAGATGAGGAAATTCTGGAAGCAATAGTCTGCGGGAGTTACGCAGAGGAAGAGTAATAGTCTGCATGGTGATGAGGGAGAAAGCTGTCAAAACCTGCACATCTTTTCTTCAGGCTCAAACTATGTGCTAATCTGTAAATCTACAAAAATATGATGGCGAAATGAACTATTCTATGGGTATCCTATATACTCCTTTCCCCAACCAAGTTGTACCCCCCAATAAACAAAAACAAGACCAGCAAAGGACTGTTCATTGTCTCTGCAAGTGATATATGGGAGTCTGGCAGCGGGGTGATTTGGTGGATGTTTGCAGTGGCAACTACACAGCTACATATGCTAAAATGGCTGACTGGTTCACTTTAAATGCTAAGTGTTTCTATAGAAATGAGTGTGGATTCTGTCAAGAAGTGCTGGAGCTTCATTCAGAAAAGTCAAGGTTATTTAAAAGCAATCTACTGTGCCTGCGATTAGGCTGTGATAAATTTATAAGGTCAAGTTAACTTTGAACATTTCTACAAGCCAGATGCAACATTAGCTCAACCCACATAATCAAATATTGACTAGATTCACAATGCATTTAAGAGATGTTATTAAATATATTATTATGTAGCCAGGCGCTTGGCTAACAATGAGAGTGAGAGGAACACTGACTGCAGCTGCTCTCTGAGGCTGCTGCCCTGCGATGCTGAACTGGTTAACAGCTATTTCAGCAAAAGGAGGGAGCTGATGAGCAGATAGAGTTTAATGGACTGAGTCAGGTAGCACTGCACTGTGGGAACTGTAGTCCTGGGGAGAGACTCTATTATGTAATAAAGAGCTTTTGAACTACATTCCTCAGGAAGAGATTGCCAGAAGGAGGAGAAGTGCTGCATTTTTCCTGGGCTGTACAGAACACAGCTTCCTCTTGCCGCGAGGGAAACCAGAAAGTGCACATTGCTGTCCAGTATGCACCACCACTGCTGTATATCAGCAGCCCGAGTGAGATTTGGAGTGCTGAGTTTGGATGTGCCAACAGACAGAGTCACGTGGGTGCAGAGCAGAAGTTTGTTGCAATGATCGCCGTGTGTGACCGGATGGTGAGCTGCGATATCGCTGGGACTGGTGATCTGCTGCTGTGGCGATTTACTATTTGCTGTTAGGGAGACTGGGCCCTTTAGTAACTGACCATACAGCATCTAGTAGCCTTATTGCTGTCTGCAGGCTTGACTGGGACTATTTTAATGTGCACCAATGGTACAACTGGGCCCTGATGCATAAGGATGAGATTATGTAAATAGAATAGGTTAGTGACACATCTTTCACACCTTCTGTGTGTTCCTGGACAATCAACATTTGTATTTACACATTCCATAGTGATTGGATTAAAGAGGTTCTAACGTCTAATTTTTTAAATTAAAATAACAAACATGTTATACTTACCTGCTCTGTGCAATATTATTGCACATAACAGCCCTATTGTTCCTCTTCTGGGATCCCCTGCTGGCGCTCTCCTCTCCTGTGTGTGCCCCCATAGCAAGGTGTGTGCTATGGTAGCACATGTGTGGTCATGCTCCTGATCCAGGCTGTGTGCATCCATAGAAACACACACAGCGGTTAGGCCCCACCCTCCACTCCCTCCTCACAAGATTTGACTGACAGCAGCCAATGGCTCCAGCTGCTTTCAGTGAAGCCTCTAAAAACAAGGATAGGGGAGAGAAGAGATGCAAAATGAGCACAGCACTGGATCAATAGAGGACTCAGGTAAGTGTTTAGGGAGGTAAAGAGGTGGGTAGCACAGCAAGTAGTAAAACATTTCTAACTTAATGTTGGCAATGCATTAAGGTAAAAACATGTTTTAGCTTTAGAACCACTTTAAGGAGTTACCCCAGTTGCTATAAATGTTGGAATATGTTCCTGACACTTATTTGAACTAAAGAAGCATCTTGGGTAAGCTGCAAATTGTCTTTAACATGATGGAACAAGTCCAATTGAATGTGACTAACTACTATTAGCTATTCTTATAGATGTAGCACCCTCCTAGGTAGGTGCTAGGATAGTTAGATAGTTGTTAAGTTGTGTTTTTAATAGGCAAATTTGGTTGCCACACGGTAGACAGTGTGGCTGTGATTGCGCATGAAGCTGAAATCTGCTAATTAGGTCTGCTCAGTGTGCTCACCTGCTGCTAGTTCTGCCTATAGCTTCCTCTCTATCCCAGAGACCGGAGAAGTTTCTTGATGATAGGTGTGGCGCTATCCAGATGGCAGCATGAATATGGATGCAGCCCTGGCCTATCCCAGAAAAGCAGGCTCTGGAGGCGGGCTGGGTGATTGTATTTTTTCTTTGGGCACACTGAGGTCTGGGTTATGTCCCAGATTGGACAAGTCTGGACTGGAAAGGGCACACTGCTCTACCCAGGCTCAAGCTGCTGAAATGAGGCCTCAGGTGGTCAACCTGAGGGGAGGAATGCAGAGACCCGGGTGCTTAGAAGAAGCTGATTAAGGGGATCTGCCTGCCATAGATCTGTCTGGTATTACTGAAGGGCATTGTTAGGAAGATTGAAAGGCAGCATCCATCTGTCCTCAAGCCTTGTGTGTACAGACTCTGCTGGATCTTGGGGACCCTGTGTTCTAACTACCCCTCTGGTGCCTAGTTATAGTCAGCTGTGGGTCTATTTAAAGGGGACACTGGCTGGTGGTCCTGAAGAGCTCTGTCCTGATATTGTCCACTAAGAGAAGGGACTTTGCTCTACTAGTTCTACTACTACCTAAGCAAAAAAGGAAGATTAAGTCCTCAGTGTACATAGTTCTCAATTTTGGAGTATCCCACCACTACCCTCATCCCTATCCAAGTTCCCAAAAAATAAAAACAACAACACAACACCCCTAGACTGGTCATTGAAGAAAAAAGTAAAAGTGTTGTGTGCACCTGGCTGTAAAAATACTTTATGCCTGGCTGAAGGGCTGAAGTTTGGAAAGACCTGGGCAAAATTCCAGTGGCTCCTGTGGGAGTATGTGTGAATGACTCTTGCGCTGTCTAAAAAACGAAGCTAGGGGGCACTGCTGCAAACACCTGGGAATCTGATCCAAGCAGAAAAATGAAATGTGAAATGGTGATGGTGTTTGCGCCGTGTAAATGCAAAAGAAAGGGGGGGTGTTGCAAAAAGATACTAGTGATGTGTAAAAGATGAAGAACAAGGAATACCAACAAAAATATATATATACGTGCTATTATCAAATAGTCCTGGTATTGGAAAAATCTAAGTATATCAATAATGACTAGTGCCGTGTGAACAAACAATCAAAAGAATAAGCATGTGTGACATATCTAAAACATGTACTGAACATATGCCACATAAAACTGGGTGAATGCACATGTGGATATACAGAATAATAAGTCCAAAGCAATAAAATAAAAAATATATAATTAATTCAAAGTGACAAAAAGTCCATGTAGTGATAAAATGAAATAACAGGAGTCAGTGTGAAAAAAGGCAACTGATCAATTCCACCACCAGGAAACACAAGTGTTCACAGTAAATTCTTCAGTGATAACACCTCTGTGTCTGCAAGCAGCTCACCTTGCTGCTGTAAGATATACAGCTTGTGCTAGTCGCAGATGGGGATGATAGATGCAATGGTGTGATGGTCTCCTATACGTTGCTTGGACAATCCCAGTGGCAAATGTTGGATCATATGGAAAGATACAGACAAGTTGTATATAGCGTAATTCTGTGATAAACACAGTGGGACAAGGGCGGATTGAAGAATGATGCACTCACTTTTAATAAAAGGAGCATAGATGTCAATCCACAAACACCGAGTTCATATGCCCTTTGTATGGGATCCTCGGTTCGCTCCTGCTCCCAGATGTTTGGCCAGATATACGCTCAGTGGATATTAATGTAAATATAAAACGAAAAAACTCATAGCATAATCCCGTATGTGGGACAGATTTATTGATAAAAGATAAAAACCAAATTCATATATGTGATGAACAGCAAGATAAAACCATCTACGAGCGCCGAGCTCGTCTCCTGGCGTCAGGTTGTGAGGCCAGGAGACGAGCTTGGTGCTCGTAGATGGTTTTATCTTGCTGTTCATCACATATGTGAGTTTGGTTTTTACCTTTTATCAATAAATCTGTCCCACATATGGGATTATGCTATGAGTTTTCTCGTTTTATATTTACATTAATATCCACTGAGCGTATATCTGGCCAAACAACTGGGAGCAGGAGTGGACCGAGGATCCCATACAAAGGGCATACGAACTCGGTGTTCGTGGATTGACATCTATGCTCCTTTTATTAAAAGTGAGTGCATCATTCTTCAATCCGCCCTTGTCCCACTGTGTTTATCGCAGAATTACGCTATATACAACTTGTCTGTATCTTTCCATATGATCCAACATTTGCCACTGGGATTGTCCAAGCAACGTATAGGAGACCATCACACCATTGCATCTATCATCCCCATCTGCAACTAGCATATGTTGTATATCTTACTGCAGCAAGGTGAGCTGCTTGCAGACACAGAGGTGTTATCACTGAAGACTTTACTGTGAACACTTGTAGATCCTGGTGGTGGAATTGATCAGTTGACTTTTTTCACACAGACTCCTGTTATTTCATTTTATCACTACATGGACTTTTTGTCACTTTTAATTAATTATATATTTTTTATTTTATTGCTTTGGACTTATTATTCTGTATGTCCACATGTGCATTCACCCAGTTTTATGTGGCATATGTTCAGTACATATTTTATATATGTCACACATGCTTATTCTTTTGATTGTTCACACGGCACTAGTCATTATTGATGTACTTAGATTTTTCCAATACCAGGACTATTTGATAATAGCACGTATATATATATATATATATATATATATATATATATATATATATGTATATATATATTTTTTTTTTGTTTTGTTGGTATTCCTTATTCTTCATCCTGTGGGAGTAAGCAATACATATATGGTGAAAGATCTTCAACTAATTGTAGACCTATATAAATCTAAACAATACAGCTTGTAGTTGTCCAAATGGCTGGTCCATGAAAAGGTGTGAAAGGACGAAAATACAAGTCTTAACCAAAATAAAACCATTTACCAACAACCCCTATTCACCATATTGGTGAATTCCTGAGAAATGTGTATGGGTTCCCTAAGAAAGACAAAATTCACTTTTAGTTATTTGTAAGGGGGGGGGGGGGGGTAGACATGAAGGGCTTTGAACACAAAGCTACAGAACTTCAGCCCCGATAGTTTAGAAAATCCACCCAACAGAAAATGTAGATAAGGAAATTTGGCTAATGTGAGTATTATGAACAAACAAAACTGAGAACAGTGTGTTCCTTTCCCCTACTTCTATCAAAGATTGCAAACATAAAGCCAGGGGAAGCCAACATTGCCTTTGAAATGGCAGATAAGAGCTGGATCCTTTTTAAAAAATCTTTCTGTTACGTTATTAAGTTAATGTCAAAGCTGATTGACATCAAACATAGCTAAGGAAATTCAAAGAGCAGTTAGTATAATATTGCTAAGCCCAAGAAAATGCAAAGTCAACTGATCAATTAAGTGACTAACTGTTTTAGGGGCATTATATATGGCTGTAAATATTAAAAAAAAAAAAAAGAGTAAAAAGGTGTAGGTACAAACATATTAAACACAGGAGATAATTATGGACTTCATATATGAAATTGCCTGGAACAGAAAAAGACCTTGACCCCATTCATCCAGTATAAGTGGGCGAATCTGTGATTCTGATTGGTTGTATGGTCAATATGAATTGTTCCTTCTTCATACGCATTTATGAAACAAACTATTTGGGAATTGTGAAAAAAAACCAACATAATTTAGACAGCACAGGCCTGTTACATAGATGATGAGAAATCTGCATCTACTGTATACAATTGCTCTAAACCAAATAACATTCACTACTTAACTCTTCTTGTGGCTACAATGGCTGACAGTACCACAAATGATGTTTTATCTCCATACCATTTGATACATATCAGTTGGTGTAGAGAAGAAACAGCGTGTGGTAAGTCTCTAGTGGTAGCTGTTGATGGCTAATGTTATTAAATAAATTAATGTTATTGATTATCTTATTGGATTTAAATTGCAGCCTTATAGCTTATGGCAACTATATAACTGCATGTAGAGCCCTGCTTTTGGCAGGTTATTAAACCAGCTCTTGCCACTTAGCCTACTGTACACTTCAGTGATGAATGGTCTGAGACCCTGTAACAAAACCACCACTCTGGTTAACTAGTCCCCAGCCTTTAGGCTGCATCAAGACACGCTCATATACACACAAAAGGGGACCCTCTGCTTCTGTTGGTCCCAGGCTCAGTTTATGGATGAGTCATGCTGAACACCTAGACCAGTGATGGCAAACCTATGGCACGCGTGCCACAGCCAGCACGCGTGCCACAGCCGGCACGCCGAGCCCTCTCTGTGGGCACGTGAGAAAATCCTGTACGAGGTGTATCTCGACCACACCTCCCCTCCCCATAGAACTACATCTCCCACATGGCTCTGGAGCCAGGGGTGACATGTCTAGGGTGGGCGTGGATGAGATGAAGCAGTGCTGCTGGGTTGCAATAAACCAAGAAGTTCATTGATAAAAACGGCATGGGAATTCCCCACATGGGAACCCCAAACCAAAGTTTAAAAAAAAAATGACGTGGGAGGGTCCCCCTAAATTCCATACCAGGCCCTTCAGGTCTGGTATGGATATTAAGGGGAACCCCGCGCCAAAATTTAAAAAAAAAACGGCGTGGGGTCCCCCCAAATATCCATACCAGACCCTTATCCGAGCACGCAACCTGGCAGGCCGCAGGAAAAGAGGGGGGGACGAGAGAGCACCCCCCCTCCTGAACCGTACCAGGCCATATGCCCTCAACATTGGGAGGGTGCTTTGGGATAGCCCCCCAAAACACCTTGTCCCCATGTTGATGAGGACAAGGGCCTCATCCCCACAACCCTGGCCCGTGGTTGTGGGGGTCTGCAGGCGGGGGGCTTATTGGAATCTGGAAGCCCCCTTTAACAGGGGGACCCCCAGATCCCGGCCCTCCCCCCTGTGTGAAATGGTAAGGGGGTACCCCTACCATTTCACTAAAAAACTGTCAAAAATGTTAAAAATGACAAGAGACAGTTTTTGACAATTCCTTTATTTAAATGCTTCTTCTTGCTTCTATCTTCTATCTTCCTTCATCTTCTTCTTCTTCTGGTTCTTCTGGTTCTTCCTCTGGTGTTCTCGTCCAGCATCTCCTCCGCGGCGTCTTCTTCCCTTTTTCTCCTCGGGCCTCTCCGCATCCATGCTGGCATGGAGGGAGGCTCCCACTGTGTGACGCTTCTCCTCTTCTGACGGTTCTTAAATAATGGGGGGCGGGGCCACTGGGTGACCCCGCCCCCTCTGACGCACGGTGACTTGACGGGACTTCCCTGTGGCGTCACGGGGAATGCCACAGGGAAGTCCTGTCATGTCCCCGTGCGTCAGAGGAGGCGGGGTTACCAGGTGGCCCCGCCCCCCATTATTTAAGAACCGTCAGAGCCTCCCTCCATGCCATGGATGTGGAGCGGCCCGAGGAGAAGAAGGGAAGAAGATGCCACAGAGGAGATGCTGGAGGAGAACACCGGAGGAAGAACCAGAAGAACCAGAAGAACCAGAAGAAGAAGAAGATGACGGAAGATAGAAGATTGAAGTAAGAAGAAAGAAGAAGCATTTAAATTGGAATTGTCAAAAACTGTCTCTTGTCATTTTTTTTTTTTTTAAGTTATTTTTATTGTAATTTCAAGGTAAATATAACAACAAAACAGAGCCTATTGGGCATACCCAGGCTCGGTCATAAGAACTACACACTAATACAAAAACAACAAAAGAAAAAAAAAAAGAAAACACATATACATATATAGAAATATATATATTCTAACTAAACTACTGTACGCTCAACCACCTGCACAGAATATTCAAAGTAGTCCTCTAATTTCATGTATATCCTGTAATGCCCACTTTAGTCATTCATGAAATGAGATGTACATTACAGTAAACATATTCCTATTCCTCCCCTCCCCATAAACTATCGATTGAGCAGCCTAGTGACGTTCATGAGGTCAGGGATGTCACTTGTGCCATTCCCGGTGCTAATAGAGTGAACTGGTCATCAATTGAATCTGCATTAGTGGACAGGGATTCCGTCCAAATATCCCATATTTTGTGGAATTTTTTGCCACAGCCACGTGATAGGTAAGTAGCTTTGTACAAGGGTATAGCCGCATTCACTAACTTCTTCCAGAAATTTAATGAAAGTGCAGATGAGGCCTTCCATCTGAGTACTATAGATTTACGGGCGTAGTAAAGTAATAATCCTAGCAGGGTTCTGAGTGCCCGGCGTGGGGCCATTGGTTCAACCAGTCCCAGCAGACATACCTCTATAGACAATGGCATGGGGACGGTGGTGACAGTCAAAATAAATTTGGTTACCTCAACCCAAAAAAATTCAATATGAGGACAGTTCCAAAAAATATGAGTGAAATCCACTGATGCTGAGTTGCATCTCCAACAAGAGGCAGAGATAGATGGATAGATTCTATGTAAGCGCACAGGTGTGTAATATACCTTATGTACTATTTTAAATTGCACTAGTTTATCTCTAGCTGATACTAGTTGTGAAAAGGGGTATTCCCATATTTCTTCCCAATCTTCTGTGTGTAGTGTAGGGAAATCTACCTCCCACTGTGCTCTTAGGTTTTCTAGCCCCGTGTGGACGTTGGGGAGTAGTGCTTTATATATGGTAGATAAGGGCTTAGATAGAGCTTCATCTCTGAGCAGAGTCTCCAGATTCGAGGTGTAAAAGGCCACCTGGGCATTTTCAAACTGGGTGTTGAAGGCATGCCTAAGCTGCAGGAATCTAAACAGGTGTGAGTTAGGTAAGTTATACTGTTGCTTCAACCTGTCAAAAGTTTGTATTCTGCCCTCAAGACAAATTTGATTTATATATTTGATGCCCCTGCATGCCCATACCCCAGGGTCGGGAATGGACCCGAATTCTGGCAATTTCGGGTTAAACCAAAGAGGGCTATAGGGGGAAATGTGCCCGGAAGGTATAGGGCGTAGTAAATTTGCCACTGACCATGCCCGTATAACCGCCCTCATTGCCACTGTAAGAGGAAAGGGAGCTCTAGGGCCCCGGTAAAGTAGGTTCCGTAGCGCCTCATAAGACCCCAAACATGCTGCTTCCAGGACCACCGCTGCGTTGGACTCATCAGAGACCAGCCAGTTGTGGGCATGAGATAACAAGAGACTGGGCAGGGTCTCCCAAGAAAAGGATAAGATCATCCGCGTACAGAGCAACTTTTTCGTGTATGGATCCCACCTGTATGCCCCCAACCCCGTCTGCTTGTCTGAGGGCCGAGGCAAGTGGCTCCATCACCAAGGCAAAAAGGGCCAGTGACAGTGGACAACCTTGCCTTGTACCTCCTTCAACAGAGAAAGGCGCCGACAGGGCACCACCAAGCTTGATCCGCGCCGTCGGTTCCTTATATAAAATATCAATCCATCTGCAGAATACTTCTCCAAAACCCATAACCTCTAGGACCGAGGACATAAAAGGCCATGCCACCGAATCAAAAGCCTTTTCAATGTCTAGTGTCACCATTACCCTCGTGGGAGGTAGCTGAAGATGGGTAAACACTCTGCGTAAATTTATATCTGTTGATTTCCCTGGCATGAAACCAGTTTGGTCTATATTAATCAGGGATGGTAAAATCGTCCGCAGTCTGGTCGCTAATATTTTTGTCAAGATCTTGAGGTCATAATTTAGCAGGGAGATAGGCCTATAAGAAGCACACAGGGATACGTCTTTGCCGGGCTTAGGGATGAGGACTATGTGTGCCTGATACATTGAAAGGGGTAATTACATTTGTTTTTTACTTTCAGAGAAGACTTTTAACAATTTTGGTGCAATTAATGATGCATACATTCTATACCATTCACCAGGTAGGCCATCAGGTCCTGGTGTTTTACCACTAGGAAACGAGCAAATAGCCTCCTCTATCTCCTCAGTGGTAAAATCTTTGTCTAAGAATTCAAGATCCTCCTGTGAAAGAGTGGGTAGATGCAGGGAATGTAGAAATTCCCTACGCCGATCTTCAGGCCAGCCAGGGACCGCCTTTTATAAGTTTTCATAGAAGGATTTGAATTCATCTAGAATTAGTTCAGGGGTAGAGATCATCTGACCATCTAAACCACAGATTTCTGACACCACCGTCTGCAATTTAGAGTCCGCAACTAAATTCGCTAGGAGTTTGCTATTTTTGTCTCCGGATTCAAAGATCTTCCCCGCCTGGGAATTTAAATCTAAATGTGTGGCCGAGGTAAGATGTAGAGACAATGCTCTTTTCGCATCAGCTAGTTGGTTAAAGTGATCCAGAGTCGGGGAGCCAGAAAAAGCCTCCGCCGCCCTAGCCTCTTCTTCCTCAAGTGCCTGGACCTGACTAGACATCTCAACACGGACTGCTTTAATAGCTGAAATGTATTTTCCTCTGGTGTTGGCCTTAAAGGCGTCCCAGACTACTTGCGCTGAGGTTGAATCCTCATTGATCTCTCAGTATTGTTGTAATCTGGGAGAAACCTCCTCCCCCACCCTCGAGTCCTGCAACCACTTGGGTGCTAAACGCCAACAGTCTCGACTCCTGATGTTCGACAACTCCAAGGTGACCTCCAGGGGTGCATGATCAGAGAGGCCCGCAGGTAAGTACGAGACCCCCCTCACCGCCGCCAGGGCACAGGTGTTGCCAAATACCAGATTGATCCTAGAACCTGATTTATAAGTGGTGGAGTGAAAGGAGTAAGCCCTAGTGGTTTGATGCTTCCATCTCCAGATCTCGGTATAATTAAATGCTTGTGTCCATTGAAGCAGGTCTGGCGAAAACACTCTATTTGGATTGGACGAGTCCAGGGACGGATCCAAAATAGAATTAAAGTCCCCAGCTATGTATAGTCTGGAGAATTGTAATGTAGCTAAAAGCTCATATAGCTTGTAGAGGATCCGTTGGTTAAAGGGAGGGGGTATATATATATTCACGTAAGCGTAGACCACTGCTCTAATCTCCAGTAGTAGGATTATGAAACAGACCTCCTGATCAGTATGTAGATGCATGACCTTATACGCAAGGGATTTGTTCAATAAAATGGCCACTCCCCTTGCATAACTGGAGTACGTCGCATGAAATGCTTGCCGTACCCAGGGTCTGCGTAGGGCCAGGATCTTGTTCCCCAGAAGATGAGTCTCCTGCAGGAACAAGATATGAGGTCTGTGATTATTCAGATATTTAAACATTAATGCCCTTTTTACCTTGTTATTGAGGCCCCGTACATTCCATGATACCAGTTTTAACTCCATAAATGTAATGACAGATTATGGTACAACATAATGATACCCATGTATGGAGGGGGCCAGCCCCCATGGAACCAAGGGAAATGTCAAAAGTCTAACAAATTTTGCATTGGACATAGTGAGCGTTAATAGAACACCTGAAATATAAGCATCAGTCAGTGGATATAGAGTGTACAAAAAAGAAAGAAAAAAAACATAACCTGTGAACTCCCTACTGACCATGAAGTACCCCTAAAAGAGAAAATAGAACAAAGAGAACAATAACTATGGTCAGTTTGATACCCAAAACCGGAACACAAACGTTTAGATCTTCAGACTTCTGAAAGAAAAAAAAAGTTCCAAAGTACGGCAACTCAGTGTCGCCGACGCCTCTTCAATTGGCGGGGAGTATATATAACTGGGGGTTTGATACTTCTGTGAGTTACTTTTTTCAAGGTAGCTCCGGGGTAGAAGAATGTATAAGAAAAGTACATCTAGTTTAGGACTAGAAGAATCTTTAGTGATCAATGGGTCTAGGAAAATAAGAAAAAATAATAATCGCAGTCAGTGGGAAGTCAAACACACCAGCTTCCGGGGATAGGATGTTCTCCCACCCAAGATAACATTTAAATTCTGCATGAGGGGCAAAGGAGTCATCTAGCAACAACATCTGATGATGATGTCCAAGTAGGCCAGACGGCTGGATAAAACAACCCCCCCGAGCATTGATCCGGAAGGGAGATGAAAACTGTGTGCTAACTTTCAGATAGCGACTTGTAGTGAGGAAAAACATCATGCGTTTACCGTAGGTTGTTCAGCCAGTCATCAGCCTCAGCCGGAGAGTCGAAGAATCTGACCGAGCCATTATGAGGGACCCGGAGACGGCTGGGATACAACATGCTGTATTTTATGTCCTTTTCCCGTAGAGGCTTACGGACATCATTAAAGGACTTCCTCTTGCGCTGCAGGTCAGCCGAGAAATCCGGAAACAGCAGGATTGAGGAGTTACCGTATGGAAGCGAGGATTGTTTGCGGGCTGCGGAAAGGATTCTGTCACGGTCCCTGAAGTTGAGGAAGCGGGCCAAGAAGGGTTGGGGATTTGCACCAGGAATACTGCGTCCCGTGGGAACACGCTGGGCACGCTCGACAACATAAGTTGGGGAAGTATCCGCGAGACCCAACAGTGTTTTGAAGAATTCTTCCGCGAACTCCACCGGTCGGTCACCCTCCTCCCCCTCCGGGAGACCCAAGACTCGGACATTGTTGCGTCTCGCTCTGTTTTCTGCGTCATCGGATTTAGCGACTAGCTGTTGTACTGTGCGTTGTAATTCCGCTATGGTGTTGTTGTGGGTAGCTGTAAGATCTTCAGTAGCAGAGATTCTAGATTCTGATTCAGTCAGTCTACCCCTGATATTTTCCAGGTAATTTCTGATGAGATTGCATTCTTCTGCGAGGCGGTCTATTCTCACCAGCATGGAGGGTTTACTTTGTTCAATGGCGGCCAGGATCACTGCAGTGCTGTCCTGGGATGGTGGGGCAGAGAGAGACGCACTCAGAGAAGCTGGAGGCTCCATGGTTAATTCTGTCAACAGGGTCTGTATTCTCCCTATAAGAGAAGGATCTGATTGTGTAGCCGGTGCAGGGGCCAGGCGGCCTGGCGTGGACGAGTTCTTGGGCCGACCCTTAGGGCCCATGAAGGAAAGGTGGGCAGTAAACGTCAGCAATCTTCCTCTGACCTACAGGCAGTAGCTGTCTAGCGAGGGGGGCCAGTCAGGGGGACCATGCAGGAGAGACCCAGGGAGCTGGATGGGTATAGGAGGGTGAGGAGGATGCTGGACCCCAGGGCTCCTCAGCCTGCCCTCACAGTTCGTTCACCCTGGCTGACTCACTGTAGCTGTGTGGAGCAGCAAGGTGCAGGGCTGACAGGATGGCCAGGAGCGTCAGCGTCCGCACTCCCGAGCTGAGGCTAGGCCGGCCGCGGTAGGAAAGTGCAGTCGGCGGCAGGCCGCACTAGGCCGCACTAGGCCGCATTAGGCCGCGACCACGCCGGGCGATATCAGTGGCCCCACGGACGACCGGACCCCACCAGGCACACAGTAGGGCAAGCTGAGGGGTCAAAGGAGCCCCCTACCTTGCCAATCAGTCCAGGGATGGCTTTTTTCAGCTGATCAGAGGCCCGGGAAGATGGCGGCGGCCGCGGGTGTGGAGGATTTGTTGTGCCCCGGCTGATTACGGGCCGGATCTCTGCAATATCCTCACCGACTGCAGCAGGCAGAGTATAGATGTCCTCAGGCAGGTATTTGGGCTTTTTTATCACATATAGTGTGAGGATGACTCAGAATTAGGTCACGGATGCTCGGAGCTCCTCTCTAACACAGCTGCCTGCGTTCACATCCGAACACGCCCCCCGTCTCTTTTCATTTTTAGCATTTTTGACAGTTTTTTAGTGAAATGAGTACCCCCTTACCATTTCACACAGGGAGGAGGGCCGGGATCTGGGGGTCCCCCTGTTAAAGGGGGCTTCCAGATTCCAATAAGCCCCCTGCCCGCAGACCCCCACAACCACCGACCAGGGTTGTGGGGATGAGGCTCTTGTCCTCATCAACATGGGGGCAAGGTGTTTTGGGGGGCTACCCCAAAGCACCCTCCCAATGTTGAGGGCATGTGGCCTGGTACGGTTCAGGAGCAGGGGGGTGCTCTCTCGTTCCCCCCTCTTTTCCTGCGGCCTACCAGGTTGCGTGCTCGGATAAGGGTCTGGTATGGATCCTTGGGGGGGACCCCACGCCGTTTTTTAAAAAATTTTGGCGCGGGGTTCCCCTTAATATCCATACCAGACCTGAAGGGTCTGGTATGGAATTTAGGGGACCCCCCACGTCATTTTTTTTTATTTTGGCCGGGGTTACCCTTAATATCCATACCAGACCTGAAGGGCCTGGTATGGAATTTAGGGGGACCCCCACGTCATTTTTTTTTTTATTTTGGCCGGTGTTCCCCTTAATATCCATACCAGACCTGAAGGGCCTGGTATGGAATTTAGGGGGACCCCTCACATCATTTTTTTTTTAAATTTTGGTTCGGGGTTCCCCTGTGGGGAATTCCCATGCCGTTTTTATCAATGAACTTCTATGTGTATTGTCGGACCGGCAATGCATTAATAGCCGCGAGTAGTTTTAAATGACTTTTTTTCCTATGAAATGTCATTTTGCTGTCAGACTGTTCTAAACACGGGAAACATGCGCCCCTTTACAGGCATACTATAGACACCCCCCAGGTACGAAATTTAAAGGGATATTACACTTTTATTGTTTCACTTTAAGCATTATTAAAATCACTGCTCCCGAAAAAACGGCCATTTTAAAACTTTTGTTTGCATTGATACATGTCCCCTGGGGCAGGACCCAGGTCCCCAAACACTTTTTATGACTATACCATGCATATAAGCCTTTAAAATTAGCACTTTTGATTTCTCCCATAGACTTTTAAAGGGTGTTCCGCGGCATTCGAATTTGCCGCGAACACCCCAAATTGTTCGCTGTTCGGCGAACTTGCGAATAGCCCATGTTCGAGTCAAACATGAGTTCGACTCGAACTCGAAGCTCATCCCTACCCAGGCACCATACAAATGCGTTCCACTGTCAAACACGCACAGCATAGTGGCTAGTCACATACGTAGCTGCCATCAGATCACTGCTCATCAGGACATAGCCCAATGATTTCTGATGTGTCCAATGTTCACCCCCAGACATCACAGCACATGCTCATCTAGTTCTGTATATGTTGGCACTCTGAAATAAATACATCGGTTTCGTGTTTCGAGTTTGGTCACTCAGGCTCAAAAAGGTTTGCCATCACTGACCTAGGCTCATGTGACATGGGGATCCCAGTTTACTGGCATGTGGCAAAATAGACAACCCTTTTTCCCACCACCAGACAGTTTGGGGGATATTTACTAAACCTGGAGAGTGAAAAATCTGGGGCAGCTGTGCATGGTAGCCAATCAGCTTCCAACTTCAGCTTGTTTAATTAAGCTTTGACAAAAAAAGTGGAAGCTGGTTGGTTTCTATGCAGAGCTGCACCAGATTTTGCACTCTCCAGTTTTACAGTTTTAGTAAATCAACCTCTTTGAGTCTCCTAAACTAGATTACCAACAATTTAATGAACAGAACTGGTCTCTTAGTCCCAACTGCCCTAGTATAGGCTCATCTAAACATCCATAGGAATATAAAGTTCAAAAAGTTTACCGCTCCAGGTGATGCCCCATGTTCACACCATCCTTGTGTTTCAGGAGATGGAGGGTGCTGGCTCAGCAAAGACAATAACAAGAGAAATCAAGTAGGACAGCTGCACTCTGATATAATGCCTTTATTGATAAAACTTAGTCCATACACCAACAGAGGCACAGGTACAGATGATAGCTGATGCGTTTTACACCGTTAGTAGCACTTAGTCATAGCTATAGGACTACTGACCCCAATCTATCTTTTATACACATAAATCACTGGTCACCTGACCAATTGTGTCTAATCTAGATTGCGGTCAGGTGTAGTCCTCAAAAACTTTCACACACATGAAGATGAATGGGCGTGCGTGGAGGCAATTAGAGTAGACAAAATATAAGTGGACTAACCCATGCAAGGGAGGAATTAGTAAATAAATGATAAATGAAGAGTTCAAGTTCAAAATACTTCATGGCCCCAGGGTCCAGTAGATAAACTAAAACATTCACACGTGTGGAAGGACCCTTACATGTTATAGGAAGGGTTATATATAGGAGCACAACTAGCTTTATTAATATTAGATTGAATTTGAAACAAATTTGTCTGGAACAATGTAAATGCAATTACAGGCCATATCATCTCTCCATTTAACTCCGGATATTAATAGGTGTCATAAATATTAGTAGTACGTTCCTAAAAAATATATATAGTTTCAGTATAATCCTGATATAGTGCAATGGCAAAGGGGCAAATATAAATGTTGCCCACTATAAAAAGGCTTTTCAAAGCAGAAAGGTGAGATATAAATGGCCGGAGCGAGCCAGATAATTGAAACAAATCTCGGATTAACGAACTGACAGATGAATGGAAAGTAAAACCCCATATACTATAGGAGCTCGTGTTTTCAATCAGAAAAATGGGATACATCCCATTCAAAATTTAACCCTGCCGGCTTTCTAGTATTGAGGTGAAATATCCAGAACACTTCTCTTTTACAGGGTGTTCTGAATCTGTCAACCCCTCAAAGGGGTGTAAAGATCCTCTCCATTCCCTGTATGGTTAGACATGAAACATCCTTATCATGCATGTAACGAGCCCCTGCTCGCTCGGTTCCACTCTCCCGACACTCCTCTGTGGCTATTGAATCAGATTGCAGATCGCAACGTCTGATGGTTCGGCCATCCGATGCTCCGGGGATCGAACTACAGCTATGTGCCGTTCGAATCCAGTTGTGATAGCTCAGAACAAACACCAGGCAGGCTGTATGTAAGTTCAAACAGGAATCTCACTTTTATTGATGCACACAACACACTTTTATACACAGCAGTTTGAACACCCCGCCCCCAACAGCCACTTTCCTATTGGTCAATTGTAAAGTACACTCTAGTCTTCACTCAGGTCCTCTTGTCCATGCAAATGAGGACTTGAAACAGGGTCAGCAGAGATTGGTCTGAATAGGAGGACTGATATGTGTAATGACACAGAGAAGCCCCAGGGGGTAATTAAAGTACATAAACAAACGGTCAAACACAGAACAATGCCTTCCTTCCAGACCATGGAGCCGTCTGGAGGGGGTTAGCCTTAAAACAGGGCAGAAGACCCCCCCCCACTGTGTAATAGAATCAAAGGAGAAATACTTCAGTATTCCAAGCTTCATGACAAGAGGTGAAATATCCAGAACACTTATCTTTTACAGGGTGTTCTGAATCTCTCAACCCCTCGAATGGGTGTAAAGATCCTCTCCATTCCCTGTATGGTTAGACATGAAACATCCTTATCATGCACATGGATCCAATGTCTGGTGACATTGGTCGAGTGATTCTTTTCAATGTCATGCAGATGATCGCAGAGGCGGTCTCTCAGCCGTCGAGTAGTCCATCCCACGTATTGGATATTACATGAACTACAGGTGATAACATATACCAAGAATTTCGTATTGCAATTAATAAATGAAGGGATCTTGAATATTCTGCCAGTGGTAGCAGAACAAACAACATCACCCCCCTTTATGAAGGGACAATAGGCACACGTTATGCTCCCACATCTAAAGGTGCCTTTAACTGCAACCAATGAGAGCCTGAACTAGTGCTGGTGTATAAACTAGGGGATAAATATCTTCCCAATGTAGGAGCCCAGCAAGATACAGTTTTAATACCACCTGTCAAAATCTGAGCATATTTCGAGTCATTAAATAGAACAGGAAGGTACCTAGTGATAATGTTCCTAATTTTATGACATTCCACACTATAGGGCATTGAGAACACAGGGATACTGATATTTGAGGAAAACTTTCTTCTGTTTTTACTTCTAATCGAGCCCCCATCCGAGATTAGTTGACAGCGTGGGGTGCTCTCAGCTATCTTGAAAGCTCTAGATATCTTGTTTCTATTGTATTGCAGGTTAGTGGCCAGACCTAAACCATGTAGATCTCCCCCATTTTGTGTCTGTTTGCCCCAGGTTGGCATTGTGTCCACAGTAGCATTTGCAGTGGCAAAGCAGAGTAGGACTGGCTAAAGAGGGATTACTTTGACTCAGATTAAACATGTGCAGCGGTACCCCCGTAGGGGCTGCTGGTAGTTGTGGTCCGCCTCTCACCCTGCACAGCCAGGCACTCAGTCTTCAGACACTCAGCAGTCAAGAAACAGTCCTTGTACTTTGTTTTTATGTTTTATTGGGGGAAATAAACTTGGATGGGGATAAGGGAGATATGGGATGCCCACTTGATTGAAGAAAAAGATAAAGAATTGGGAACTATATACAGTCTCTGTATATACACCTCCTCACTTCCAGCTCCAGCACATCACTTGATTACTGATCTCACTCTTCAGCAGCTCATTTGATTGGTGATCTCACTCCCAAGACCAGCCAGGACTATGTTTTAGGCCTGACTCTGGCTCCACCAGGTCTTAGCAAATGTCCTTTGCAAGCTGGGACCGTGGGCCCTTTTGGTGTAGCAAAAATGTAGGTAGTTCTAGTGCTAGCTGTCCACGCGGCTACTGCTCCCAGCACCACATCTTCAGGCCCTGCCAGTCCTCCTGGCTCCAGCTGCCTCTCTTCACTGCCCATGCCACCACAGTCTACTCCACTGGCTCTGCACCCATCCCGGACTGCACTCTCCCAGTCCTCTCAGGCATGCCTCCCCAGTCCTCCTGACCGTGTGAACACTCACCAGCCCTCCTAGCTGCCTCTGTGGAACTCCTGGAGACTTGCCCCGGCAGTGTTCTCCTGCTGTCTTCTCTTGCTCCTCCTGTGCCTCCTGGTCAGGACACCTCTATAGGTGGTAAGAGGTTGTAAGAGGGTTCTGTCCGCACCCGAGCCCAGGCCCAAGGCCTCAAATGCCACAACAGCCTAACACTCCATCTCCATCCTCCACCGATACCAACTCCTCCCTAGCTGGGCTGACCCTGAGTATTTGAGAAAGCCTCCCCCCTGACAATCCTAGTTGAATACTCAAGGCAGCTGAACATTCTGCCTCACATCTACATTTATTGCTGAATAACACTACCAACTCACTTATCAGTTTTAGATAATCATTTAACCACTTCCTGCCCAAAGACGTCATATGACGTCTTTGAATTTCAGTGGGAATATCTGAATGATGCCTGGAGCTATAGGCATCATTCAGATATCCTTGTTTTCAGCCGGCGATTCTGTGCACCATAAGAATGATCATAGTGGCAGTTCCACCGCTTGATTGTTCTTACAGGCGACGGGAGGGGACATCCCCACCCCGACGGGAGGGGACATCCCCACCCCGACGGGAGGGGACATCCCCACCCCCCGCCACCATCCGGTGCTTCTCCAGGCCCTTTCGTGCCATCGGGGACCTGGAGAAAGAATCAGCCGCCGCCAGATGACGACCATAGAGATTTCCGGTGACCATATGGTCACCAGTCATCTCTATGACCGTCGGAGGCCCGGGCGCGACGTTATGAAGTCACGTCCGGGCTGCAGATGTAAGCAAAGTCATGATCGTGGCTGGTAAGCACTAGATTGTGGATTTTTTTCCTGATCTCATGCTTTCCAGCCTGGAGGAGAGATGTGGGGTCTTATTGACCCGCATCTCTCCATAAGGAGGACATGTCACGAACGATTTCTATTAGAAGGGATGTTTACATTCCTTCTAATAGGAATAAAAATGATCAAAAAAATGTTAAAGAAAGTGTAAAAATAAAAAAAAATAAAGTAAGATAAAAAATAAAAATAATTTAAAATGCCCCTGCCCCTGGTAGCTCGTGCTCAGAAGCAAACGCACACGTAAGTCCCACCCACATATGTAAACACTGTTCAAACCACACATGTGAGGTATCACCGCATGCGTTAGAGCACGAGCAACAATTCTAGCACTAGACCTCCTTTGTAACTCTAAACATGCAACCTGTAAAAAAATGTAAAACGTTGCCTTTGGAGATTTTTAAGTACTCGGCGTAACATCGTCTTTCACATTATACAAAAAAATTGGGCTAACTTTACTGTTTTGTTATTTTTTAAATCATGAAGCTGTTTTTTTTCCAAAAAAAGGTGTTTGAAAAATTGTTGCACAAATACCGTGCAAGATAAAACGTTTCAACAACCACCATTTTATTTCCTAGGGTGTCTGCTAAAAAAATATATATAATGTTTGGGGGGTTCTGAGTAATTTTCTAGCAAAAAAATTATGATTTTTACATGTAGGAGAGGAGTACCAGACTAGGCCCGGTATGGAAGTGGTTAAAAATGAACAGTAAGTAACTTTACATTCAGAAAGAAGGGGGGGGGGAGAAAGAGCCAGACCATCTAACTCAGTACTCCAGACCTCTGAAAGTTGAAAAAAAGTCTGTTGTTTGCAAACCTTAACATCAAAAGCTGAAATTATACACATGACTAAAAGGGTCAATGGGATATTCACCTCTACCTCCCTGCCCATGCAATATTATTATTATTATAATACAGGATTTATATAGCGCCAACAGTTTACGCAACACTTTACAATATAAAAGGGAGACAGTTACAATACAATAAAATACACAAGGATTAAGAGGGCCCGTCTCAGAAGAGCTTACAATCTAATAGGGTAGGTAGTACAAAAGGGTTGTAGCTGTAGGGAATGAGCTGATGGAAGTTGTAAAAAATTAGTTGGAGGTGTGATAGGCTTCCCTGAAGAGATGAGTTTTCAGGGATTGCCTGAAGGCAGCTAGAGTAGGAGATAGCCAGACAGGTTGAGGTAGAGAGTTCCAGAGGATGAAAGAGACTCTGGAGAAATCCTGGAGACGAGCATGGGAGGAGGAGACAAGGAAGCTTGAGAGTAGGAGGTCTTGAGAGGAGCGGAGAGGATGGTTTGGTTGATATTTGGAGACAAGATTGGTGATGTAGCTCGGGGCAGAGTTGTGGTTAGTATTTTGAATTTAATTCGCTGGGCGATCGGGAGCCAGTGTAGGGATTGGCGGAGAGGGGTAGCAGACACTGAGCATTCATGATAGACTGAAGAGGGGATAGCCTATGGAGAGTTTGGCCAATGACAAGAGAGTTGTAATAGTCAAAGCAAGAGATAACAAGGCAGTGAATGAGTAGCTTGGTGGTTTCATTAGCTAAAAAGGAGCCTATTTAGAGATGTTATGATGGTGAGATCTACAAGCTTTTGACAATGATTGGATTTGGGGCTGAAAGGACAGGTCAGAGTCTAGGATTACACCTAGCATCCTAGCATGAGGGGAGGAATTGATGGTTGCATTATTGATTTTGATAGAAAAGTCATGGAGGGGTGGATATTATCAGCTCGGTTTTAGAGAGATTTAGTTTAAGGAAGTGGTACAACATCATGCTGATATGTCAGTTAGTTAGTTTGTAATGTGAGAGGGGACTGAAGGAGTGAGGTGAGGAGTAGACAGATAGATTTGGGTGTCAACGGAGTATTGATGGTATTGGAAGCCATGGGCAGTTATCAAGTGACCAAGGGAGGAGGTATAGATAGAGAAGAGAAGGGGTCCAAGAACAAAGCCTTGGGCGACCCCCACAGAAAGGGCCAATGGAGAGAAGGAGACAGAGTTGTAGGTAACACTGAAGGAGCGCTCTGATAGGTAGGAGGAGAACCAGGATAGAGCAGAATCTTGGAGGCCAAGGGAACAAAGTTTATTGAGAAGCAGCAGGTGGTCAACAGTATCAAAGGCCGCAGAGGGGTCAAGCAGTAGGAGTATGGAGTAGTGGCCATTGGTTTTAGCAGTTAGTAAATCGTTAGTGAGTTTTAATAAGGCAGTTTCTGTGAAATGCTGTGAGCGAAGGCCAGACAGTAAGGGATCAATAAGGTTATTTTCACCGAGGTAGGAGTTAAGATGGGTGTAGACTAAGCGTTCTAGAAGTTTAGAGGTGAATGGGAGCAATGGGATAGGTCTTAACCACTTCAGCCCCGGAAGGATTTGCCCCCTTCCTGACCAGTGCGTTTTTAGCGATTTAGCACTGCATCATTTTAACTGACAAGTGCACGGTCGTGCGACGTGACTTCCAAATAAAATTCACGTCCTTTTTTCCCCACAAATAGAGCTTTCTTTTGTTGGCATTTGATCACCTCTGCGATTTTTATTTTTTACGCTATAAACAAAATAAGAGCGACAATTTTGAAAAAAAGCATTATTTTTTACATTTTGCTATAATAAATATCCCCCAAAAATGTATAAAAAAACATTTTTTTTCCTCAGTTTAGGCTGATATGTATTCGTCTACATATTTTTGGTAAAAAAAAATCGCAATAAGCGTTTATTGATTGGTTTGCACAAAAGTTATAGCGTTTACAAAATAGGGGATAGTTTTATGGCATTTTTATTAATTATTTTTTTTTTTACTAGTAATGATGCCGATCAGCGATTTTTATTGTGACTGTGACATTATGGCGGACATTTTGGACATTTTTGACACATTTTTGGGACCATTGTCATTTATACAGCAATCAGTGCTATAAAAATGCACTGATTCCTGTGTAAATGACACTGGCAGTGAAGGGTTTAACCACTAGGGGGTGGGGAGGGGTTAAGTCAGTACTAGGGATGCGTTCTAACTGTAGGGGGGATGGGCTGTGTGTGACACGTCACTGATCTCTGCTCCCGATGACAGGGAGCAGAGATCAGTGACACTGTCACTAGGCAGAACATCAGCATCTCCCTGTACGTCCTCTCCGTGAGGCGATCATGGGGATCCCCGCGGCGATCGTGTCCACGCGACCCGCGACCCGAATCACGGAGCTCATGGCAGGCGCGCGGGCACGGTGGCAAATTCAAAGTAACGTACAGGTACATTACTTTGCGCAGCTGTGCCATTCTGCCGATGTATATCTACAGGAGGCAGTCGGCAAGTGGTTAAGTTGTTCAGGTTGGTGGGATCTAGTGAGGGCATTTTAAGTATGGGAGTGATCTGCGCATGTTTTAGAGGGGAGGGGAAGGTACCACTAGAGAGGGAGAGATTGGAAATGTGAGTGAGGGAGCATAGATTAGAATAAGAGGGTGACCGTAGTATTTGTGAGGGAACAGGATCCAGGGGACAAATGGTTAGGTGGGCATCTGAGAAAAGTTTTGTAACCTCTTCAGTAGTAGCCAGTTCAAAAGATGAGAGTGTTGACTGTGTTGTTAGAGAAAATATAACAAGGGTTTGCCTGGATCAATCCCTCACCACTGGGGTATCACTGCCACTAAATCCTTTTTGGACGATCATTACCCCATGCTGGGAGCTCATAATGAATTTATTATTGAATGACTTGAATTCATGTTGGACAACAATTTTTTTCAATTTTTGGGCCAATATTAGCAACAGGTGAGAGGCACCAGCATGGGTGTACCCTGGGCTCCTTCCTATGCGTGCCCCCACCTTGGCCTCAGGGAGGAGGAGGTTGTCTACAAGTCCTCAATGTACCTCAGCCACTGTTGTTTGTGGCTGAGGTACATTGATGACGTCCTCATGGTATGGGTGGGCTCAGCAGAACAGCTTGTGGACTTTATGTCTCAACTAAATATCAATGAAAGAAATATACGTCTGACCTACTCCTACCATGCCCACACTCTTTCTTTCCTTGATTTGCAAATTACTAGATCTGGAAACAGGATCACAACTAGTACTTTTCGTAAGGAGACGGCAGCCACTACCCTCCTCTTAGCACAGAGCCACCATCCCAAGTCTCTTATTAACGGGATACCCACAGGACAATTTCTGAGGATAAGGCAGAATTGTTCTGAGGATGAACAATTCCAAAATGAAGCACGCAAGATGTACCAGTGATTTAGACAGAGAGGATATTCGCATCATTCTCTTAAAAAGGCCAGAAACAATGCATTAAAGAAGAAACGTGAAGATCTCACCACACAGAGAAAGCACCTGCAGCCCAATAATCCTGAGCAGGATTTCCCTAGGATTATCACTAGATTTGGTTCTCAATGGACTAAGGTCCAGGAGATCCTTAATAGACATTGGCATATCCTGAGATCTGCCCCATTAATCGCCAACATAGTTAGTCCGAGACCCTTATTGACTGCTAAAAGGGCACGCAATCTGGGTGATGTTCTAGTCCATTTTGAATACACGCGAACCATAAGTGAGAATTGGCTCACCAGGTCTAAACCACCCCCAGGCATGCATGCCTGTGGACATTGCACTATTTGCAAATACATACATCAAACCAATGTGTTCGCCAATCCATGCGGAGGCAAAAATTATGAAGCCACTTGACCCGTGACGCCACGCGTAGGGATAGGCACACCCTTCCAATGTCAGCAGTGTATGAGCTCGCCGCTCGTCCGGATACACTGCATATTCCGCTCTGTTCTGTTTGAGTACCGAATCTGTTTTATTGATAATAAAGCTTTGTGGATAAAAATTACTACACTATACGGCATCCTTGTTTCCTTTGGTTACTATATATGTGGATGATCTGAGGCTAAGTGAGAGACAGCGCTGTGCGCAGGAGCCACCCCCACAGGAGATACCAGCGGTGCCTGATTAATTATATGCTGTAACCTCAGGTTAATGAGGTAAGGGGCCATTACCTTACAGTGTAGGAGCATCTGCATGGGAAGCACCTGTATACACCTCACATCTCTACCTCAGCTTATCATTATGTGATACAATCCAGTCTGTATCTCCTCACCGTTTGGCATGTTTTAAAGCATCTGAAGCTGCTTGAGATTGCACAGATCACTGTTTGGATTTTTGAACACTATATTGTTGCACAAGTCACTTTCTTTGAGAAACTTTCAACTTGCAGTTTTGCACTTTTTGTTTGGCATTGAATACTACATTATATCCTGTATGGATCCCTATGGACATTCATTATAATATTGCACGTCTAATTTGAATTAATTTTTGTTCCTACCATTATTGTGTTTTTATTCTTCTTTACCTTATGTCACGTTTTAAACAATATTAGAGGTGTTTAGATTGCACAAGTCACTTTCTTTAATTTTAATACAGTTGGTGCTGTTATATAAGTCACCGTTTTGATGTATTTGAATATTGTGTTTTTAAGCACCCACTATAGGTATAAGATATCTTTTTGCAGCAACTGTAGATCTCCACAGACACTTAGTGTAACTTTGTATACACCATTTTTCTTTTTTGTTTTATGCATTGGAGACCTTTTCTGATCCCACTGATTTTAGAGTGATTAGACACTTTTGTTTATTTTCACATATATTTACGTCCAATCCCACACAGCACGTTAGGCACTACAGCCATCGTGTGATCAGTAGGCTCCTCATCCCACGGCCACTATTGTCTATACCTTAGCCACTGATTACTACTATATACCCACACTTGGGAAGTGTGGAGAACATTAGGATTAGCGCAGCACCATCCCTACCTATTTAATCTCTCTTTTTCTGGGGTCAGGTTGGACCCTATTCGGTGCAAGCTGCTTTTCCGTTACCAACATCACAGATTTATACATGGTAGTGCAGGAATAATATAATTTATCAGTTTATAAAATTAAACAGTTTATTAATTGTTCAACTACACGGGTCATTTATATGCTCACTTGCTCCTGCAATAAAATATATATAGGCAAAACTAAACACCAACTCCGCATTAGGATTGGCGAACACATCGGTAGTATTAAGAAGAAGGATGACGATCGCCCGATTCCCCTACATTTTGCCAAATTCCATAATGGTGACCCAAAAGGCCTGACAGTTAAGGGGATCTATGTGTTAAAGGTCAGGAGGTGATGTGGCGTCTCGGCCTGACTGTTTCCTTCACGCACATGAGGCTCGGAATGCAAGCCTCCTGTGTGTAGGTGGATATGACTACCAGATGCTGAGTGGAGGTGACGTGGCGTCTTGGCCTGATGGTCTCCTTCACGTACATGAGGCTTGGAACGCAAGACTCCTGTATAACGCCATTGCCCCTTACTGCCTCGAGGCTTGGTATACAACCTAAGTCAGCTCTATTTTTGTGTCTTAGACGCTACTGGCACTTTCATTATTCTTTAGCCTTTTTGATTTGACCGTGGATGTTTTTTTTAATATTGTTTAGCCATATGCACATACATGTATACAATTCTCACTTCCGGTTCCGCCATGATGGTGTCCAATTTTTAATTACTGTATAGTCTATAAGTATGAGCAATGTGGGGAGGCTAATTCATGCCCCTGTTGAAGACTTTTCAGTCAAAACGCGTAGGGATAGCATTTTTAGCTTCCCACATTGCCATTTTTATTCTCACAGTGATCACTTTTTATTCTTGTATGGTGTTTTATTCCAATAAATCCCAATTTGGTTGACCTGCACCATGTGGAGTTCCCCTTTTTCTTTTTCCCATGTTTGAATGCTGATGACCATCCCTGGACCATCCCTTCCTGGAAACGGGTATTGTGAGTGACAGTCGTCGAATTCCCGTCTGGGATGGGATCACCTTCCTTCTTGTGTCCATTGGTGCTCACGACTCACAGGATACTGTCCGGCTTGACATCACGGGAGATCCTCCCTATGCATTTTTTATGCACCGCTATATGGTATGCGCGTCCTACTAATCCGGTAAGGGTACCTATCTCATGCTATTGAATATCCACACGTCTTTTGGTGTTCACCTTTGATTGGAAATTGAGGAGATATCCCTTCATTATTTGATACCTCAAATGTGGACTTTTACATTTTGCTGTTTCATATTTCACATATGGACATTTGAGCATTTTTTAATTCTTATTTTTACACTTTTTGGACTCGAATGTGTGTTTGCTTCACGTTTATATGTTTACCATTGCATATTTGACACTTCTAGCGCTGCACTTGTTTTTATTTATTTCTCAGTGGACTTAGTTTTAATTGGTCTGTGCCAGCCATTTATCCTTGCCCTCTTTTTTGTACTAATAAAGCCAGTTTGTATTTATCTTAGTGTTCTGTCTTGACCCTCTTAAGAGAACTTTATTCTCTTAGTTTTTTCTGTAGACTGTGTTGTTAGGCAAGGTATGTTGAGTGGGGAAGATATACGCGCAGTGGAGGTGTCCTCATGTATTGCATCAATCTTGTCTTTAAAGTGATTGCCAATCACTTGGGCCGTGAGAGAGTTAGTGGGTAGAGGGTGGGGGGGCGGAGCAGAGAGTTAAAGGTTGAGAAGAGCCGACAGGGACTGAATGATGAGGTATTAATAAGAGAGACAAAGTATTGCATGTTAGACTCATTACAATTTTTATATGCATAATTAAAAAAAAGGTCTTATACATCAGATTAGACTAAATGTAATGCACGCAGCAATGAGTTCCAATCGGCTGCATTTGCTAATCAGTGTATTCTGACAGCTAAAGGAGCCCCACTGTCAGAATATAATAGCACAGCATTGAGGATTCCTCCATCTACCTTGCTTGTGTGGATGGGGGAACCTGTTCTTTTTTTTTTTTCATCAGCTCACTGGCTGATCAAGCAAAAATTAACCATCTGAGGCCAGTCTTTGAATTTAATAAACAATGGAACATTTTATGTGTGTGACTTAAAAATCTCTTATGTCCCGTACACACGGTCGGATTTTCCGACGGAAAATGTGTGATAGGACCTTGTTGTCGGAAATTCCGACCGTGTGTAGGCTCCATCACACATTTTCCATTGGATTTTTTGACACACAAAGTTTGAGAGCAGGATATAAAATTTTCCGACAACAAAATCCGTTGTCGGAAATTCCGATCGTGTGTACACAAATCCGACGGACAAAGTGCCACGCATGCTCAGAATAAATAAAGAGATGAAAGCTATTGACTACTGCCCCATTTATAGTCCCGATGTACGTGTTTTACGTCACCGCGTTTAGAACGATCGGATTTTCCGACAACTTTGTGTGACCTTGTGTATGCAAGACAAGTTTGAGCCAACATCCGTCGGAAAAAATCCTAGGATTTTGTTGTCTGAATGTCCGAACAAAGTCCGACCGTGTGTACGGGGCATTACAGTAATTTGTGAGCAAAGGGGCCAAACACCAGTGTTTCCTTGATTCCCATGGTCTGCTAAGGTAAAGCAGGTATACATGGTTGCTACATGTGGCAATTGTATCTCTAAAAAATGTAAATAAACGTAACTATTAGAGCTTTCCTTCAAAAATCTCCAGGTCAGCATATGGTTTTCTAGGGGAAATATAAAAAACACTGGGTAGGGGCAAAATAGCATAAAACCCGAGGAGGTATGGTAAGTAGAAGTAAATATGAATGAACTCACTTGATCAGGTTGTGTATAATTAGGCAAACCAGCATGTAGCAATGGAAAACTCCTTCCCAACTCTGCTGGGAGCATTGGGGCATATGACTGTCATTCAAACTGTATGGAGACAACTAAAATGGAAGATAAATACACAAGAGCCCTGGGGCCATCCTAAATACAAATACAGAAGAACCCTGGGACCATCCTAAAATGTATTAAATAAAATTCTGAGTTTCAAAGTCAGAATTCTGAGATTAAATGTCAGAAATCTTAGATTAAAATTAAAAATTCTTCGGACTTTGAAACTCAAAATTGTAATTTTTAATCTCAGAATTCTGAGTTTAAAACTGAGAATTTTGTTTAATAAATTTTAGGATAGCCCCAGTGCTAATCCGTAGATAACAGTGCCAAAATATGTTATAATATAACATCCTGGTCACTTTGTTGCTTCTTTCTACACAATATGAGGACGTGATCATTAGACAATAAATATCTTTTAAACGTATATCTTATTTTGGAATTGCTGTCATCTAGTTTGAACTCCCTGTCTTCATTTACATAGATGCTTAATGTATAGTAGTAATACACAAACATGTGGCTAAAAAGGTATTTCACTGACAACCCTGATCTCTAACCTTAACATGCCAGATTGCAGGTAGTTTTAAAGAAGAATCTGCATAAAATACAGGCATAAGGTTACAGTGCAAAATGATCAGTCATAAACTTCTTAACTGATAACTCTCATCCAATACACTGAAACTGACAGCTATTGCTGTATGCATGTAACATTCAGCCATTATCTTCTTACCTGCAGCGCACCCATTGCATGGACATCTTTGCTGATATTTACAACAATCATCTGTAATGAAATGACTGGTCAGAATTCAATTTCATAGACTTTTCTCCTTCTTCCAGGTCACCATTCTTTACCCCAGAATGATCTGGCTTCTGTCCACATGTCTACTTGCTCTAAATCTTCAGAAAAGCTCACGCCCATTTCACACCCTCCTTTCTACTTTACATACTCTAAAAAAAACATCATAATTGCTGCAGGTTCAGTTATTCAAGACCCTAGGCAAACAAAAGCATAATTCACCAATCCTCGCTTAACCAGTTATCTAGGTTTTAAATAAAAATAGTTCTCCTATGATCTGCAAGCACTTTGAAGTAAACAGGGCTGCCCTGAGCACATAGGTGAAATGGCCCATGACAAGGTGGGCCGGAAAGCAGAAAAAGGGTTAAGAATGTGTGGGGAATAGTTTAACCCCTTCATGACCAGAATCAAAACAAACCTTAACGCCCAAACCAAATTTTGCAACTTTGATGTGTGTTAGTAAAACTGTACATGTCATTGCTACTACATAGTTTATACAGGGTGGCTTATACCCTGCTTTTTTGGGACAGATTGGGCTTTCTTCTGGTTGAATTTTTTTTTTTTTAAAGGTAACTTTTTTTTGGGGGGGGGGGGGGGTTGCATAAGTATAAACCAAATGTACAGTATGCACATACAAAAAACATTGATCATTTAAAGTGTTTGTTAACCCAAAACAAAACAAAAAACTTGATCCTGTTCCTTTAAAGCATGTTATACAGCACAGTGCTTGTGCTGTGTCATTTGGCCCCCTGTATACCCTAAAAAACCTGGCTGATCCTGCCTGGCTATACCCTCCCCCCTGCAAACAGACCACGATAATCATGGCTGCTGAGCCCTGACATTGTGGTCTATTTGCATGATTCAGTCAGCCGCAGCTCTCCTGTCTACAGTTCTCCCCCCTCCCCTCCCTGCTCATAGCTGCGCCCGCCCTCCCTGCTCCTTCTCCTCTCGTATCTGATAATAAATGTTTTTATCCCCTCTGTAGCATTAGAACATCTGTCCCTGTGCCTGTGTAATGTAAAAACTCAGCTGATCGGTACCTGTATAAACGGCTCCAGCCACTCAGCTGATTGTCGGATCTCTCTCTCTTCTCTCTCCCCCTCCTCCACCCGCTGACATCAGCAGGACGGCTCGGCCCCGCCCACATCAGCTCTGAGCTGGAGAAACAAGGGAGCTGACATGTCAGCTGAGCACTCAGAGTGCAGCTTAAACAGGTACAGATCTGCAGTTTTTTTTACATTACACAGACACAGGGACAAATGTTATTATGATACAGAGGGGATAAGACTATGTTAGTACAGTGGGTTGACAACCACTTTAATACAGCAGTGCAATACAGTAAAGTTTAAACCAAACATATATATCCATATTTCATCCAATGCCAATTTGTTATAGAAGCCCAACTGCCATAGATAATTAGGTGTTCCTGCATAGCAAGACCACTTACTGTTATCTCACATATATATTATTCTTATTATAGCCAAATTTACCACCCAAACTCCTCCCACAGCTTTTACACTACATAAAAAGTAATATACCGAAACGTGCGGATTGTTCCCGATTGGTGTGCTATTACTTTGTGGAACGTTTCGCTGAATGGTTCACAAAATATCACTGTTTTTGCAGCAAAATTGGTCCCATAGGAATGAATGGCGAAATGTTCAAAACTAGAGTGGGTGGTGACGAAAGCTGACAACCCCATGATCAGCGAAAACATTTTGAACACCCCATGATCAGCCAAAACATTATGACCCCCCATGATCAGCCAAAACAGTATGACCACCCCATGATCAGCCAAAACATTATGACCACCCCATGATCAGCCAAAACATTATGACCCCCCCATGATCAACCAAAACAGTATGACCACCCCCATGATCAGCCAAAACAGTATGACCACCCCATGATCAGCCAAAACAGTATGACCACCCCATGATCAGCCAAAACAGTATGACCACCCCATGATCAGCCAAAACATTATGACCACCCCATGATCACCCAAAACATTATGACCACCCCATGATCAGCCAAAACATTATGACCAAAACATGATCAGCCAAAACATTATGACCACCCCATGAAAAAAAAAAATAATAATTTAAAAAAATAATAATTTTTGAAAAAAAAAAATCATTTTTGAAAAAAAAAATCATTTTTGAAAAAAATTTTTTTTGAAAAAAAAATCATTTTTGGAAAAAAAATCATTTTTGAAAAAAAAATCTTTTTTTGAAAAAAATAATCATTTTTGAAAAAAAAAATCATTTTTGAAAAAAATGTTCAGCTCTTTCAGCTAATGATGGGACTTCTACTACTATTTATACTTTTTAAAATATTAAGCTTTTTTAACACTTTTCACAGTTACTCCAGCCACTCCAACCACACAACAGTTACTCAAGCCACTCCCACTCCACCCAGTTACTCCATCCACTCCAGTTGTAGAGGCAAGAACACTTCACACAATTTCCCCAGAAATTGAAGCTTTTCTAGTTCTTCACTTTCACTTATAATACATTATCATAATAATCAAGTGGTCTTGTAGATTGCAATTCCAGCCAGGGAGACCAAATATTCCCAAATTTCTTTGGGCATCCTCATGCCTCATACATTAATTTATACATAGGTATAATTTGGTTAACAGTCTTAAGCCACTGTGGTAAAGTAGGGGGGTATGTGATTTCCACTGAATCACTGTAAGTTTCTTAGCATAAAATAGTAACAAAGGTAAAAGAAGTTTTGTACAAGTAGGAATATCAGAGTCCTCTAAGTACCCCAATAAACATCTAGAAAGGTTGCATATGTTAGGTAGGTAAAGGAGGGAATTAAGTCTGTAACAGCAGACCAGAAAGAACAGATAGCTGGGCATTCCAAGATCATATGATAAAATGTGCCATTGTCAGAAGGACATTTAGGGCACGTGGGAGCAGTGCCGGATTTAGACCTTGGGAGGCCCGGGGCACTTCAAGATCGGGGCTCCTCAACATAGAAATGATATCATGACAAATAAAAAGGTGAATTGAAATGAATAATAAACCGCATTTGTTCTAAAAAAAAATACAAATTAGGTTCTGAAAAAGACACTTGTCTAATTTTTTCGCTCAATTTTATTAACTGTCAGAATACACATTACACAGGTAATTGGAACTGGCAAGTCATAATCACAGTTATGTATTACACTACAATATTTTCAAACAAGTCTTTCTTCCTACACTGAGCATCTGTAGAATCCTTAAAGCGATGTTCCACCCAAAAGTGGAACTTCCGCTTATCTGCTTCCTCCCCCCTCCGATGCCACATTTGGCACCTTTCAGGGAGGAGGGGAGAACAGGTACCTGTTTTTGCCAGGTACCCTTTCCCACTTCTGGGAGACTGTACCACGGCGCTGTCCCTCACAAGTTTGCCCCCTCCTCCTTCCCCTGCCGCCGGGCTAGTTAGGAAGTGCAGCGCGCTTCACGCATGGGCAGTAGGGAGCCAGCTGTAAAGCCAAAAGGCTTCACTGCCGGTTTCTCTTAACAGGAATTGTGGCGGCAGCACCCAGGAGCCGTTCCGAAGATCAGCTGGGGTGCTGAAATCGCTGGGCTCCCTGGACAGGTAAGTGTCCATATATTAAAAGCATGACATGTTAGGTATATACAGTATTTTCTCGGTATAACATCATCTTTTAATTTTTTTCCCCTGGGCTGAAACTCCTCTTTAACTCATCAAACTGTATCATTTTGAGGACATTGCTCTCAATAGGCAGTTTGCACAAAGTACTTAGTTTTTCATGGGTCATCAAGGTTCTCAGATAATTCTTTATCAGTGCCAATTTGCTGAACGACCTTTCTCTCACACTAGTGACCATCATGCTATATTATCACCGCAAAGCAAGCCCTTCATTATTTCATTATGTAATAAAACTGCCTGTTGCGATGGAGTGAGACAGGACTGGAGCTTGGCAAAGGTTGCAATCTGGAAAATTTCCTCAACAAACACACTACTAAAGTCTTGAGGGAAAATACGTTTCATTTTTTTAATAAAGGAAGTCTGGTTCCCCCTCTAGTAGGGGGGGCCCGGGGCAATTGTCCCTTTTGCCCCCTTACAAATCTGGCACTGCATGATGGGAGAGGGAAGTTTACCTGTTTTAAACAGGATACATGGGGTGTAATATATATGATGCAAAAACTTTATCTGGATTACACACTCTCTGGAGGAGATAACTAAGGGGACATGAGAAGGTAAAATGTCCTGCCAGGCATCATCTGGCAAATCAGATTTATTCCATCTCCAATAAGATTCAACTCAAATGAGGGGTTTCAGTTTGGAATGAAACAGAGTACAACAATATGTAGAAATGAGTTTATGGTGACCTGGCTGAAAAAGCACATTTTCCAATTTACTACATTGCAAAGTTACATTAGTAAACCAAACTGAGTTGCTACAGTGTGATGTATTTGCAAATATTTGAATTATGCAGAATTTAGGATACCATAGTCCTTTTGAAACTCCGAAAAGGATTTGAAATTATCCTTAACGTAAAGATGTGATACATATTTTACTCTGATCCTTCCCCAAAATAGACCATCTGTTCATAAAAATAATTCCTGTAGCTGTAGATAATGCCATAATGGGGTATTGGGCAAATAGATTATATCTCCAGCGGATGTGGCTAATTGGGATGCTCAGAATATACGGAGCATCATTGAAAATATTGTTGCACTATCTTGCTTAGCAGTACATTGCCTATGCACTAAATTTGTTAAAAATTCATAGGATGTAAGAATAGCAGCTTCTAATACTGCAGCTGCATTATTAGCCTCAGGGTAGATCCACCAATGGGCGTGTGCGAGTTGTGAGGCAAAATAATATACCTGTAGATTAGGTGCAGGCAGACTGTCTTGGTGGGAAATGTTAATGGATATCTCCTGATTTTTATTATCAAAGGAAAACAGACCCAGAATAGTAAAAAAAAATATTTTTTTTTTTAAAGTAACTGCAACTGATAATATTGTTTTCCATTTTTTTCATTCAGCACAGATCCCTGTTTTTGCACTCAGTGCACTAGATCAATCTCTAAACTAGTTAATATTTAATTTTTTTATTTTTTTAACCACTTGCTGACCGGGCCTTTTTCTGACATTTTTTGTTGAAATCAGTATTTTTTGCTAGAAAATTACTTAGAATCCCCAAACATTATATATTTTTTTTTTTTTAGGAGAGACCCTAGAGAATAAAATGCCGGTCATTGCAATATTTTATGTCACACTGTATTTGTGCAGTAAATATATACTTAACATGTCATGCTTTAAAATTGTGCACGCCCATGGAATCGCAACAAACTATGGTACTTAAAAATCTCCATAGGTGGCACTTTAAAAAATTTTTACAGGTTACCCATTTTGGGTTACAGAGGAGGTCCTGCACTAGAATTATTTCTCTCACTCTAACGATTGTGGTGATACCTCACATGTGTAGATTGAACACCGTTTATTTATGCGGGAGCAACTTACGTATGCTTTTGATTCTGCGTGCGAGCACAGAGGGATGGGGCGCTTTCAATTCTTTTTATTTCTTCTTTATTTTACTTTTTATTTTTTATTTTTACACTGTCCCTTTTTTTTTTTGGATCACTTTTATTCCTATTACAAGCAATAAAACAAAAAAAATCATCTATCTAAGCTCGAGAACAAGAAGTGACGTCAGGCATCGCTCCCGTCCTCCAAGGGCATAGAGCCGAGGGGGGGCTATCTTGCCCTCACTCGACTTCCTGCCTAACGATCGACTGATTCTGGGCTTACGACAGCTCTGGTAAGCTCGGAAACCACCGGGAAGTAGCGCCGCCTATAAAAGTGATCTTGCTGACATGTCCGCTAGAGGAAGAAAGAGACATTCACAGAGGAAAAACATGGGCAGGCTTCAGAATAAATAAAACTCAGTGCTGGTAGCTAGGGATGAGCTTTTTGTTTGGGTCCAACATGAGTTCGACTCGAACATTGGCTGTTCGCCCGTTAGTCGAAAAACGAACATTATGGGTTGTTCGCGCTAAATCCGAGCAGTGCGTAACAGCCCATAATTCACTGCGGGAGCACAGTGCATTGCTGTATGAGGATTGGCCAAAGCATGCACCATGACCTGCATGCTTTGGCAAATCCCAGCGCCCTCAGCTAAGAGAGCCATAATTGGCCAAAGGCAGAGTGCCTTTGGCCAATCATGGCTCAGGGGGACTAAGTCCACGCCCCACACTCTATAAGGCTGTCTGCGCATCGGCCCCGTGTAGTGTGTTGTTGGCGTGGACGGAGAAAGAGTGTCATTTAACTTGAGCAGGCAGGCAGGTTATTCAGTTAGCTGCTGTGTATTTAATATATATATATACAGACAATCTCGTATATATTTATATATATATATAAATCCACTGTATAGCAGGCAGGTTATACAGTTAGCTGCAATGTATTTTATATATATACATATATATATATATATATATATATATATATATATATATATATATATACAGTGGGGACGGAAAGTATTCAGACCCCCTTAAATTTTTCTCTTTTTGTTATATTGGAAGCCATTTGCTAAAATCATTTAAGTTCATTTTTTTCCTCATTAATGTACACACAGCACCCCATATTGACAGAAAAACACAGAATTGTTGACATTTTTTGCAGATTTATTAAAAAAGAAAGACTGAAATATCACATGGTCCTAAGTATTCAGACCCTTTGCTGTTACACTCATATATTTAACTCAGGTGCTGTCCATTTCTTCTGATCATCCTTGAGATGGTTCTATACCTTCATTTGAGTCCAGCTGTGTTTGAATATACTGATTGGACTTGATTAGGAAACCCACACACCTGTCTATATAAGACCTTACAGCTAACAGTGCATGTCAGAGCAAATGAGAATCATGAGGTCAAAGGAACTGCCTAAAGAGACAGAATTGTGGCAAGGCACAGATCTGGCCAAGGTTACAAAAACATTTCTGCTGCACTTAAGGTTCCTAAGACCACAGTGGCCTCCATAATCCTTAAATAGAAAACAAATGGGATGACCAGAACCCTTCCTAGAGCTAGCCGTCCGGCCAAACTGAGCTATCGGGGGAGAAGAACCTTGGTAAGAGAGGTAAAGAAGAACCCAAAGATCACTGTTGCTGACCTCCAGAGATGCAGTCGGGAGATGGGAGAAAGTTGTAGAAAGTCAACCATCACGGCAGCCCTCCACCAGTTGGGGCTTTATGGCAGAGAAGCCTCTCCTCAGTGCAAGACACATGAAAACCCGCAAGGAGTTTGCTAAAAAACACCTGAAGGACTCCAAGATGGTGAGAAATAAGATTCTTTGGTCTGATTAGACCATGATAGAACTTTTGGCCTTAATTCTAAGCGGTATGTGTGCAGAAAACCAGGCACTACTCATCACCTGTCCAATACAGTTCCAACAGTGAAGCATGGTGGTGGCAGCATCGTGCTGTGGGGGTGTTTTTCAGCTGCAGGGACAGGACGACTGGTTGCAATTGAGGGAAAGATGAATGCGGCCAAGTACAGAAATATCCTGGACGAAAACCTTCTCCAGAGTGCTGAGGACCTCAGACTGGGCTGAAGGTTTACCTTCCAACAAGACAATGACCCTAAGCACACAGCTAAAATAACTAAAATAAATGGGGTGCTGTGTGTATATTAATGAGGAAAAAAATGAACTTAATTTTAGCAAATGGTTGCAATATAACAAAGTGAAAAATTTAAGGGGGTCTGAATACTTTCCGTCCCCACTGTATATATATAAATACAGACAGTCTTGTATGTGTGTGTATATATATATATATATATATATATATATATATATATATATATATATATATCCACTGCATACAGTTTATCTATATCTGACTGCAAGCCGTTCCTGGTGTACTTTTTCCAATATACGTCTGGCAGGCAGGTTATTCAGTTAGCTGCAGTGTATTTAATATATATATATATATCTATATATATATATCTATATATATATAGATATATATATATATATCTATATACACATATATATATACATATATACAGACAGTCTTGTGTGTATATATCTATATATATATAGATATATATATATATATCTATATATATATATATAGATATATATATATATATATATCTATATATATATATATCCAAAGTATAGCTATATCTGACTGCAGGACGTCCCTGGTGTACTTTTTCTAATATACTTCAGGCAGGCAGGTTATTCAGTTAGCTGCACAGACATTCTTGTATATATATATATATATATATATATATATATATATATATATATATATATATATATATATATAAATAATATATCCACTGTATCCAGTTTAGCTATATCTGACTGCAGGCTGTACCTGGTGTACTTTTTCTAATATACTTCAGGCGGTGTACGCAGTTGCTACTACTTTTCTGGTGGAAATATATATAGGGGGGAATTGGGACTTTATATGAGGCACAATTAAATGCCTCCATCCCGGTATTTGGTACAATAGAAAAGGGAAGTTGGGACTTTAAAATGAAGCATTTGGGTAGTGGAGGTAAAATAAACCGTATTTAAAATGCAATATAAAATGTTTATTGATTGTACAGAGTAACAGACAATAAAAGGAGTATTCATTTCATATGCAGTAAACCATTCATTGTATAAATGTATAGGAAAGGTACAAATAGCATAGGCATATTAAAAATTGTATACACATAGCAGCACATGATCTAGTATAAATAAGAAAGGTAGTAGAGCATAAATAATGTTAGCAACAATATGCCTGGTGGCGACACATGCACCCACATAGTAAATATGCATTTAGTAAGTAGGAAACAATGTATTAATTTACGATGTATAAAGGGGGAACAGATGGTGCAGATGACTATGGTTCCATGTAAGATAGCTGAAGCATCAAAAAACAGAGCTCGACGCGTTTCGTGGGTATTCCCCACTCATCAGGAGCTGATGCAAATGTGTTTCCTATGGGATGTATATATAAAAAGTATAATGAACCACATAGTCCATATAGAGAAATAAAAAATAATAATAGATGAACATAAAGTATATATGGTTGTTTTTGCCGAACACACTCACCAAATCAGGCAGCAAGTGCAAATGCGCAGAGATGGGCGTACGGTAGGCCACGGATGTAAACTCTCCACGGGAGCCGAGGCGGCATACATAATGATGCGACATCGGACAGGATGAAAGGGATGGAATGAGGCAGAGTGTGTTCACGAAAAAAAGTGTATTATCATGGGAACAAGCGAATCTGGGAACAAAATGGTAGTATTATATTAGATATATATAGAGTATGTAGTAAGTGTTTTATTCATTAAATAGTAAGCCCAGTGAGTTCCGAAGTTGGTGATGGTCTGAGTAAATAGATGTGTAAGAGAATCTATGCCTAAAGAAAGGCGACATAGGGGTGAATATAAGGATAAACCAAACGGGTGAATATAGGAATAGACCAAATGGGTGGGAGTGTGATAGTAACCAGTGCATGGAAAATTGCAAGTGTAAGATAGTAGGAGAGTATGAGGAAGAGAAGTTCACCAAAAAAGTATGCCTAAACCAAGGAGAAAGACAATAGGTGAAGAAAAGGAACGAAAAGGGGGGAAGAAGAGAACCTACCCGTATGAAGCATCAAAAGGCACTGGCAGCCGAACGCCAGGTAAGGCTGGTGTGCAGAGACCCCAAAGAGAGACTGGTCGTGTGAACAGCCAGCTCTGAGTGGGGAATATAAATATACCGCCAACGCCACGTGGGTGATGTAAAGGAGAAACCGCCGCATCTGAACTGAGTTGACACTCAGCTGTCAGCGCGAGAAGGTTCCTCCCTGGAGACACTGAGTATGGAAAACACTGGACGTCACACGCATGGCGTCGGGTACGTGGCGCCGATGCGCAGAGGGGCATCCGCCCAATCCCCTGATCACGTGATAGATGGGGAGAAGGGGAGGACCCACTGGCGCATCACGGCTCCCGCAGAGACAAAAACCCGTAGCCGCCCAAGCGTCCAATCAACGCACACTGAGCATGATTGCTTGCCAGGTGGAGAGTGTGTCTGGGGCATCGGTTAAAGAAAAAAGCCAAATGGGGCATGAAGTGAAGTCAGTAACCAAGATGCTGCCAATCAAAAACTTGAAAAGATAATAAATTGAATAGAATAAATAGTATGTTGGTATGTCCATAGCTACAAGATGTATGTACATAGGGAGGACACTATCCTATACATGGTACTACCCTATAAGTGAGGGCAAAACCTCGCACAGGGAGGGCAGGGGAACACTGCCGATCCCAATATAACCGAATGCTTCCATCCCGGTAACTGTAAAAATATATAGGGGGGAATTGGGACTTTATATGAGGCACAATTAAGTGCCTCCATCCCGGTATTTGGTACAATAGAAAAGGGAAGTTGGGACTTTCAATGAAGCATTTGGGTAGTGGAGGTAAAATAAACCGTATTTAAAATGCAATATAAAATGTTTATTGATTGTACAGAGTAACAGACAATAAAAGGAGTATTCATTTCATATGCAGTAAACCATTCATTGTATAAATGTATAGGAAAGGTACAAATAGCATAGGCATAGTAAAAATTATATACACATAGCAGCACATGATCTAGTATAAATAAGAAAGGTAGTAGAGCATAATAATGTTAGCAACAATATGCCTGGTGGCGACACATGCACCCACATAGTAAATATGCATTTAGTAAGTAGGAAACAATGTATTAATTTACGATGTATAAAGGGGGAACAGATGGTGCAGATGACTGTGGTTCCATGTAAGATAGCTGAAGCATCAAAAAACAGAGCTCGACGCGTTTCGTGGGTATTCCCCACTCATCAGGAGCTGATGCAAATGTGTTTCCTATGGGATGTATATATAAAAAGTATAATGAACCACATAGTCCATATAGAGAAATAAAAAACAATAATAGATGAACATAAAGTATATATGGTTGTTTTTGCCGAACACACTCACCAAATCAGGCAGCAAGTGCAAATGCGCAGAGATGGGCGTACGGTAGGCCACGGATGTAAACTCTCCACGGGAGCCGAGGCGGCATACATAATGATGCGACATCGGACAGGATGAAAGGTGGTGCACACAGTACACCCATAGTTGTTATTACACTTCTGTTGCTATACACAGTACCATGCACCCGTAGTGCAGTTGCTACTACTTTCCTGGTGGTGTACACAATACATACAGTGCACCCATAGTTGTTATTACACTTCTGTTGGTGCACGGTAACGTGCACCCCTAGTAGAGTTGCTACTACTTTTCTGGTGGTGTACACAGTACACAATACATACAGTGCACCCATAGTTGCTATTAGACTTCTGTTGGTGTACACAATACCGTTCACCCCTAGAGCAGTTGCTACTACTTTTCTGGTGGTGTACACAATACAGTACACCCATAATTGTTATTACATTTCTGTTGGCGTACACTGTACCGTGCACCCCTAGTGCATTTGCTATTACTTTTGTGGTGGTGTACACGATACAGTACACCCATAGTTGTTATTACACGTCTGTTGGTGTACACAGTACCGTGTACCCTTAGTGCACTTGCTACTACTTTTCTGGTGGTGTACACAGTGCACAATACATACAGTACACCCATAGTTGTTATTACACTTCTGTTGGTGTACTCAGTACCGTGCACCCATAGTGCAGTTGCTAGTGCTACTACTTTTCTGGTGGTGTACAAAGTACACAATACATACAGTGCACCCATAGTTGTTATTAAACTTCTGTTGATGTACACAGTACCGTGCACCCCTAGTGCAGTTGCTACTACTTTCCTGGTGGTGTACACAATACATACAGTGCACCCATAGTTGTTATTACACTTCTGTTGGTGTACACAGTACCGTGCACCCCTAGTGCAGTTGCTGCTACTTTTCTGGTGGTGTACACAGTACACAATACATACAGTGCACCCATAGTTACTATTAGACTTCTGGTGGTGTACGCAATACCATTCACCCCTAGTGCAGTTGCTACTACTTTTCTGGTGGTGTACACAATACAGTACACCCTTAGTTGTTATTGCACTTATGTTGGTGTACACAGAACTGTGCACCCCTAGTGCAGTTGCTACTACTTTTCTGGTGGTGTATACAGTACACAATACATACAGTACACCCATAGTTGTTATTACACTTCTGTTGGTGTACACAGTACCGTGCACCCCTAGTGCACTTGCTACTACTTTTCTGGTGGTGTACACAGTACACAATACATACAGTACACCCATAGTTGTTGTTACACTTCTGTTGGTGTACACAGTACCGTGCACCCCTAGTGCAGTTGCTGCTACTTTTCTGGTGGTGTACACAGTACACAATACATACAGTGCATCCATAGTTACTATTAGACTTCTGGTGGTGTACGCAATACCATTCACCCCTAGTGCAGTTGCTACTACTTTTCTGGTGGTGTACATAATACAGTACACCCATAGTTATTACATAGTTACATAGTTACATAGTAGGTGAGGTTGAAAAAAGACACAAGTCCATCAAGTCCAACCTATGTGTGTGATTATGTGTCAGTATTACATTACATATCCCTGTATGTTGCGGTCATTCAGGTGATTATCTAATAGTTTCTTGAAGCTATCAATGCTCCCCGCTGAGACCACCACCTGTGGAAGGGAATTCCACATCCTTGCCGCTCTTACAGTAAAGAACCCTCCACGTAGTTTAAGGTTAAACCTCTTTTCTTCTAATTGTAATGAGTGGCCACGAGTCTTTTTAAACTCTCTTCTGCGAAAAAGTTTTATCCCTATTGTGGGGTCACCAGTACAGTATTTGTAAATTTAAATCATATCCCCTCTCAAGCGTCTCTTCTCCAGAGAGAATAAGTTCAGTGCTCGCAACCTTTCCTCATAACTAAGATCCTCCAGACCCTTTATTAGCTTTGTTGCCCTTCTTTGTACTCGCTCCATTTCCAGTACATCCCTCCTGAGGACTGGTGCCTAGAACTGGACAGCATACTCCAGGTGCGGCCGGACCAGAGTCTTGTAGAGCGGGAGAATTATCGTTTTATCTCTGGAGTTGATCCCCCTTTTAATGCATGCCAATATTCTGTTTGCTTTATTAGCAGCAGCTTGGCATTGCATGCCATTGCTGAGCCTATCATCTACTAGGACCCCCAGGTCCTTTTCCATCCTAGATTCCCCCAGAGGTTCTCCTCCCAGTGTATAGATTGCATTCATATTTTTGCCACCCAAATGCTTTATTTTACATTTTTCTACATTGAACCTCATTTGCCATGTAGTCGCCCACCCCATTAATTTGTTCAGGTCTTTTTTCAAGCTTTCCACGTCCTGCGGAGAAGTTATTGCCCTGCTTAGCTTAGTATCGTCTGCAAATACAGAGATTGAACTGTTTATCCCATCCTCCAGGTCGTTTATAAACAAATTAAATAGGATTGGTCCCAGCACAGAACCCTGGGGAACCCCACTAACCCACCCCTGACCATTCTGAGTACTCCCCATTTATCACCACCCTCTGAACATGCCCTTGTAGCCAGTTTTCAATCCATGTACTCACCCTATGGTCCATGCCAACGGACCTTATTTTGTACAGTAAATGTTTATGGGGAACTGTGTCAAATGCTTTTGCAAAATCCAGATACACCACGTCTACGGGCCTTCCTTTATCTAGATGGCAACTCACCTCCTCATAGAAGGTTAATAGATTGGTTTGGCAAGAACGATTCTTCATGAATCCATGCTGATTACTGCTAGTGATATCGTTCTTATTACTAAAATCTTGTATATAGTCCCTTATCATCCCCTCCAAGAGTTTACATACTATTGATGTTAGGCTAACTGGTCTGTAATTCCCAGGGATGTTTTTTGGGCCCTTTTTAAATATTGGTGCTACATTTGCTTTTCTCCAATCAGCTGGTACCATTCCAGTCAATAGACTGTCTGTAAAAATTAGGAACAACGGTCTGGCAATCACCTGACTGAGTTCGCTAAGTACCCTCGGATGCAAGCCATCTGGTCCCGGTGATTTATTAATGTTAAGTTTCTCAAGTCTAATTTTAATTCCGTCCTCTGTTAACCATGGAGGTGCTTCCTGTGTTGTGTCATGAGGATAAACACTGTAGTTTTGGTTACTGAAGCCCCCCGATTCACTCGTGAAGACTGAGGAGAAGAATAAATTCAATACCTTTGCCATCTCCCCATCCTTTGTAACCAGATGTCCTTCCTCATTCTTTATGGGGCCAATATGGTCTGTCCTCCCTTTTTTACTGTTTACATACTTAAAGAATTTCTTGGGATTTTTTTTGCTCTCCTCCGCTATGTGTCTTTCATGTTCTATCTTAGCCGTCCTAATTGCACCCTTACATTTCTTATTGCATTCTTTATAAAGTCTGAATGCTGAGGATGATCCCTCAACCTTGTATTTTTTGAAGGCCTTCTCCTTTGCTTTTATATGCATTTTTACATTGGAGTTAAGCCATCCAGGATTGTTATTGCACTTATGTTGGTGTACACAGAACTGTGCACCCCTAGTGCAGTTGCTACTACTTTTCTGGTGGTGTATACAGTACACAATACATACAGTACACCCATAGTTGTCATTACACTTCTGTTGGTGTACACAGTACCGTGCACCCCTAGTGCACTTGCTACTACTTTTCTGGTGGTGTAAACAGTACACAATACATACAGTACACCCATAGTTGTTGTTACACTTCTGTTGGTGTATACAGTACCGTGCACCCCTAGTGCACTTGCTACTACTTTTCTGGTGGTGTACAGAGTACACAATACAGTGTAGTGTGGTTTTGCTAAACAAAATTTACAGCATGTCCTGAAGGCCACCAAGGTGAGGCAGACACTCACAGGCCACTAAAAGAGGGCAAGCAGACTCTGTGTCTACAGTCGACAGTGCTGGTCGTGGACACGGTGCATCCTCAGCACGTGGCCATGGGGTACGCTTGTCCTTTTTTTCTGCAGCTGGCCGTGTTATTGAGCCACAACATGCAGAAGAGTTGGTGGAATGGATAACAAATCCCTCCTCATCCTCCTCACCCTCTGTCACCCAGGCTCAGGGTAGTTTGCCTGCCAATGCAACTGCCAAAGCGGCCTATTCCATCGGCTTCATGTCAACAGTCACTCCTTCCCTAGCCCCACCATCATGTACAGAGGAGTCCCCCAAACTATTCGATCACGGTGTCGGGTACATGCTGCAAGAGGATGCACAGCAATTTGAAGGCTCGGATGATGGTACCCAGGTTGAGGAAGGGAGTAACGTGAGCCTAGAGAGAGGGGGTGCCCAAGAAGGTCAAGAAACTGACAGTCTTGTTTCCCAAGCTGCAGCATACTGCCAAGTTTGCTCCAGTGACAAGGAGGGAGGGGATGATGAGGTCACTGACTCTACTTGGGTGCCTGATAGAAGAGAGGAGGAGGAGGAGAAGGAGGAGGCACATCTCCAATGAGGCAGGATGCCCACCAGGGGGCAGCTTAGGGGCAGCCCCCTATTGCATCATACCACAGAGCTAAGCAGGTGCAGGGCGCTGCTGACTCCCCACATATTTTGAAAAGCTCTTTGGTGTGGGCCTTTTTTGACATGTGTGCAGCAGATTGCACTGTTGCTGTTTGCAACATATATCTGAAGCGTATCAAGCATGGCCAAAACAGCAGCCGCTTGGGCACCACATGCTTGACCAGACATATGGTGACCTCCCATGCTGTCTGTTGGCAACAGCACTTAAAAGACCCACATTAAAGAACAATCTCCTTGCTCCTCATCAGCTGGGATCTCCAACCCCACTATACCTCCAGTCCTCTCAGAAACCTGCACTGAGAGGAATGAAGGTATAGAAATAGCTGTCCCAAGTGCTTGCAGCCAATCTGCTAGCGGTACACCAACATCGGATTTTAGCAGGCAAATTTCCCTACCCCAGTTGCTAAACCATCGAAAGAAATTCGGTCCCAGCCATCCACATGCTCAGCATCTGAATGTTAGCTTGGCCAAATTGCTAGCACTGCAACTGCTGCCTTTTCAGCTGGTAGACTCTGCCCCCTTTCGTGAATTTGTGGAATGTGCAGTACCTCAGTGGCAGGTTTCCAAACGCCATTTCTTTTCACGGAAGGCCATTTTGGCTCTCTACCAGCATGTGGAAGGCAATGTCTTGGCCTCGCTGGACAGGGCGGTCAGCAGTAAGGTGCATATTACTGCTGACTCATGGTCCAGCAGGCATGGACAGGGATATTACCTTTCTTTCATGGCACACTGGGTAACTTTGCTGGCAGCTGGGAAGGATGCAGGACAGGGTTTAGTACTGTTGGAGCTTGTTCCGCCACCACACCTCCAAAATGCTAGTGGTGATTCTGCCACAGCTCTCTCCTCCACCCCCTCCTCTTCTTCTTCCTCTATGGCCTCTTCCTCTGCAGATTTCTCCTCTGAACCAGTGGTTCACCTTAGGCGTTCAAGGGGCTACGCAAGCACTCAGGCAAAAAGATGCCATGCAGTGCTTGAGTTGGTCTGTTTAGGGGACAGGAGCCACACTGGGGCATTGATTCAGAGGTGGTTGACGCCACGCCAGCTTCAGCCAGGAATGGTTGTATGCGACAATGGCACCAACCTCCTATCTGCCCTCCGACAGGGACACTTGACCCATGTTTCCTGTTTGGTTCACATCCTGAATTTGGTGGTGCAGCGGTTCTTGAGCAGGTACCCTGGCTTACAGGATCTCCTGAGGCAGGAGATACTAGATACTAGTATTCCTGCAGGCCTGCCGATCGCACAGGAAGAAGAGGAGGAGGAGGATTCTGTCAGCATGGAGGTGGAGGATAACACTCAGCATCAGCAGCAGTCTTCAAGGGATCATTTGCAGTCCCCAGAAACCCATGGAGTTGTACGTGGTTGGGAGGAGGTGGTTGAGGATCATGTGATCATTAGTGACCCAGAGGACTCAGGATCGAATGCCTCTGCAAACTTATGCCTCCCTGATCCTGCAAAGCCTGAAAAAGGACCCTAGGATTCGTGGTATACTAAATACTAATACTAATACTAATACCATACTAAAGGTGAGCCAGGAACGTACACGGCAGGTGCCGGCAGGGGCCAGCACAGAGGCGGGTGGAGACAAAGAGGTGCAGGCACTAGCAAAGAGTAGATGGGTGACAGTCAGGAGGGGTAGAGGGGGAAGTGCCAGAGAGGCCGATCCAGGACTGGAGCATCCCAATAAGTACGCTCCATTGAGTGACATTGGTGAAACCAGTCAGGGACCAGCACTGCTGGAGATGAGGGACTCTCCTAGCTGCCAGGGGAAGAACTCCTCCAGTGAGAGTGGGGTTGCAGCAAAGGGAAAGGAAAGACAGATTCTGGTGGTAGGGGACTCAATTCTTAGAAGGACAGAGAGGGCAATCTGTAACCAAGACCTGAAGCGCCGAACGGTATGTTGTCTACCGGGCGCTCGGGTTCGGCACATCATGGATCTTGTGGACAGATTACTGGGAGGGGCTGGGGAAGACCCGGCTGTCATGGTGCACGTTGGCACCAATGACAAAGTCAGAGGCAGATGGAGTGTCCTAAAGAACGATTTTAGGGACTTAGGAGCTAAATTGAGGAAAAGGACCTCCAAGGTAGTGTTCTCAGGAATACTACCGGTACATCGAGCCACACCAGAAAAGCAGAGGGAGATTAGGGAAGTAAACAAGTGGCTGAAGAGCTGGTGTAGTAAGGAGGGGTTTGGGTTCCTGGAGGACTGGGCCGACTTCTCAGTCGGTAACCGGTACTATAGAAGGGACGGACTGCACCTAAATGAGGAGGGTGCAGATCTGCTGGGAATGAAGATGGCCAAAAAGTTAGAGGGGTTTTTAAACTAGGCGATGGGGGGGAGGGTCCAGAGACAGTGATAGCCAGCGCGGAAGATATTCCAGAGGGTAGTATTGGGGGCATTAGTGGTAGGTTAACCAAAGCACAAAAACACAAGGTGAGTATAGTAGCAAGTCCTAGTTGCAATCTTGAAACACCCAATACGAGGACAATATGCGACCGGTCTAACCTATGTGGCATGTTCACTAATGCCAGGAGCATGGCGGACAAGATGGGTGAACTAGAGATACTGTTGTACAAGGAGGATTTGGATTTTGTGGGAATTTCAGAGACCTGGTTCAACAGCTCTCATGATTGGCTGGCAAACATGGGTATACCCTATACCGCAAGGATAGAGAGGGTAAAAAAGGGGGAGGGGTATGCCTATATATCAAGAATAATGTACAAGTGAATGTGAGAGATGACATCACTGAGGGGGCTAGGGAGGAGGTGGAATCTTTATGGGTAGAGCTCCAAAGGGATGAAGCTAAGGGGAAAATAATACTGGGAGTATGCTATAGGCCCCTAACCTGAGGGAGGAAGTGGAGACGGATCTCCTATCACAAATTGGATTAGCAGCAACGATGGGAAGTGTTATCATAATGGGGGATTTTAATTATCCAGACATAGACTGGGCGGAGGGAACCTCGCATTCATTTAAGGCTCGCCAGTTCCTTAATGTCTTGCAGGACAATTTTATGGGTCAGATGGTAGACGCACCAACTAGAAATAAAACATTACTAGATCTACTGATTACCAACAATACAGACCTGATCACAGATGTGGAAATACAGGGCAATTTAGGTAACAGCGATCACAGGTCAATTAGTTTCAGTATAAATCACACAAACAGGAAACATGAAGGGAACACAAAGACACTGAATTTCAAAAGAGCCAACTTCCCTAAACTACAAACCTTGCTAAAAGGCATAAATTGGGATAAAATATTAGGAACAAAGAATACGGAGGAGAGATGGGTTTGCTTTAAGAGCATATTAAATAAGGGCATTAGCCAATGTATCCCATTGGGTAATAAATTTAAAAGAGCGAACAAACATCCTGGATGGCTTAACTCCAATGTAAAAATGCATATAAAAGCAAAGGAGAAGGCCTTCAAAAGACATATAGCGGAGGAGAGCAAAAAAAATCCCAAGATTTTCTTTAAGTATGTAAACAGTAAAAAAGGGAGGACAGACCATATTGGCCCCATAAAGAATGAGGAAGGACATCTGGTTACAAAGGATGGGGAGATGGCAAAGGTATTGAATTTATTCTTCTCCTCAGTCTTCACGAGTGAATCGGGGGGCTTCAGTAACCAAAACTGCAGTGTTTATCCTCATGACACAACACAGGAAGCACCTACATGGTTAACAGAGGACGGAATTAAAATTAGACTTGAGAAACTTAACATTAATAAATCACCGGGACCAGATGGCTTGCATCCGAGGGTACTTAGGGAACTCAGTCAGGTGATTGCCAGACCGTTGTTCCTAATTTTTACAGACAGTCTATTGACTGGAATGGTACCAGCTGATTGGAGAAAAGCCAATGTAGCACCAATATTTAAAAAGGGCCCAAAAAACATCCCTGGGAATTACAGACCAGTTAGCCTAACATCAATAGTATGTAAACTCTTGGAGGGGATGATAAGGGACTATATACAAGATTTTAGTAATAAGAATGATATCATTAGCAGTACACAGCATGGATTCATGAAGAATCGTTCTTGCCAAACCAATCTATTAACCTTCTATGAGGAGGTGAGTTGCCATCTAGATAAAGGAAGGCCCGTAGACGTGGTGTATCTGGATTTTGCAAAAGCATTTGACACAGTTTCCCATAAACGTTTACTGTACAAAATATGGTGCGTTGGCATGGACCATAGGGTGAGTACATGGATTGAAAACTGGCTACAAGGGCGTGTTCAGAGGGTGGTGATAAATGGGGAGTACTCAGAATGGTCAGGGGTGGCTAGTGGGGTTCCCCAGGGTTCTGTGCTGGGACCAATCCTATTTAATTTGTTCATAAACGACCTGGAGGATGGGATAAACAGTTCAATCTCTGTATTTGCAGACGATACTAAGCTAAGCAGGGCAATAACTTCTCCGCAGGATGTGGAAATCTTGCAAAAAGACCTGAACAAATTAATGGGGAGGGCGACTACATGGCAAATGAGGTTCAATGTAGAAAAATGTAAAATAAAGCATTTGGGTGGCAAAAATATGAATGCAATCTATAGACTGGGGGGAGAACCTCTGGGGGAATCTAGGATGGAAAAGGACCTGGGGGTCCTAGTAGATGATAGGCTCAGCAATGGCATGCAATGCCAAGCTGCTGCTAATAAAGCAAACAGAATATTGGCATGCATTAAAAGGGGGATCAACTCCAGAGATAAAACGATAATTCTCCCACTCTACAAGACTCTGGTCCGGCCGCACCTGGAGTATGCTGTCCAGTTCTGGGCACCAGTCCTCAGGAGGGACGTACTGGAAATGGAGCGAGTACAAAGAAGGGCAACAAAGCTAATAAAGGGTCTGGAGGATCTTAGTTATGAGGAAAGGTTGCGAGCACTGAACTTATTCTCTCTGGAGAAGAGACGCTTGAGAGGGGATATGATTTCAATTTACAAATACTGTACTGGTGACCCCACAATAGGGATAAAACTTTTTCGCAGAAGAGAGTTTAATAAGACTCGTGGCCACTCATTACAATTAGAAGAAAAGAGGTTTAACCTTAAACTACGTAGAGGGTTCTTTACTGTAAGAGCGGCAAGGATGTGGAATTCCCTTCCACAGGCGGTGGTCTCAGCGGGGAGCATTGATAGCTTCAAGAAACTATTAGATAATCACCTGAATGAACGCAACATACAGGGATATGTAATGTAATACTGACACATAATCACACACATAGGTTGGACTTGATGGACTTGTGTCTTTTTTCAACCTCACCTACTATGTAACCTATGTAACTATGTATCAAGGAGAGGGATCATTACTGGCTGGCAACCCTTCTTGATGCACGTTACAAGGGTAAGGTTGCAGAACTTATCTAGCCTTTGCAGAGGGAGCAGAGGATGAAACATCATCGGGAGGCCTTGCAGAAAGGTTTGTGCAATGCGTTTCCAGAGCCTGGGAGGTTTTTTCTTCAGTTCTCAGCACCCAGGTCTGATCAGTTCCAGCAACCATCACCAGCGTCTGAATTACATGGTGCAGGAATATCTAGGGGCAAGATCAGACTTGGAGACCTTTCCACCAGAACATTCACTGGGTTACTGGGTCTTGAGGATGGACCAGTGGCCAGAGCTTGCTCAATATGCAATTGAGCTACTGGCCTGTCCTGCATCAAGAGTTCTTTCTGAATGCACATTCAGTGCTGCTGGAGGCTTTGTAACCGATCGCAGAGTGCGTCTGTCCACAGACTCTGTTGATCGGCTCACATTCAAAAAAATGAATCAGTCTTGGATCACCAGCTACCAAGCACCTGATGCTGAAGTAACCGATTGATTTTTCTATGGATGTGGGATCCCTTGAAGACTGCATATGCTAAGTGATTATCCTATTATGCTGAGTGACTATCCTATTCCTCCTCAATCTTCATGATGATAGCTTCTAGGATTATTTTCGGTTGAGGGCACCACCACCACTGCCTAAGGCCCATTTTTATGCCCCTGTTTAACAGGGGCGTGTAATTACAATTTTTGATCTAATATTTCACAGCAGGGCTTGTTCCTGTGCTCAACAAAAGTATCTGTGAGGCCTTACAGTGTTGTGCCACCACCACCGCCTAAGGCCCAATTTTTATGCCCCTGTTTGACAGGGGAGCGTAATTACAATTTTGGATCTAATATTTCACAGCAGGGCTTGTTCCTGCGCTCAACAAAAGTATCTGTGAGGCTTTACAGTGTTGCGCCACCACCACTACCACCGCCGCCTTAGGCCCAATTTTTATGCCCCTGTTTAACAGGGGCACGTAATTACAATTTTTGATCTAATATTTCACAGCAGGGCCTGTTCCTGCCTCAACAAAAGTATCTGTGAGGCTTTATAGTGCTGTACCGCCACCACCACCACCACCTCCTAAGGCCCAATTTTTATGCCCCTGTTTAACAGGGGCACGTAATTTCAATTTTTGATCTAATATTTCACAGCAGGGCCTGTTCCTGCGCTCAACAAAAGTATTTGTGAGGCTTTGCAGTGTTGTACCACCACCACCACCGCCTAAAGCCCAATTTGTATGCCCCTGTTTAACAGGGGTGCGTAATTACAATTCTTGATATAATATTTCACAGCAGGGCCCGTTCCAGCGCCCACCAAGAGTAACTTTGAGGGCTTACAGTGTTCTGGTATCACCAACACCTAAGGCCCAATTTTCCACAGAGTGTATAGGACATGCCGTATAGTATATACAGGCAGTCCCCTATTTTCAAACATCCGACTTACAAACGACTCCTACTTAGAAACGGAGGAAGACAACAGGAAGTGAGAGGAAATATACCCCTAGGAAGGGCAATTCTCTCCTGTAAGAGTTAATATGGGAAAAAGGTGTCTCCACTGATGCTTTATAACCAATCCTTGTTTCCCTAATAACCCAAAATTTTCAAAATCCAATTATCATTGGGACAGAAAGTGAGGTGAAATCTTCTGAACAGGGGCAAAGACAGCAAAACAAATGTTACAGGGGTGATGATAACCCTTTCCTATGTTATCCAAAAAGCTTAAAAATAGATTTTTTGGCTGGAGCTACACTTACAAAATGTACCTGGTCCAAAATACAAACAGATTCAACTTAAGAACAAACCTACAGTCCCTATCTTGTTTGTAACCCGGGGACCGCCTGTATACTGCTGCTGTTCAGAGTATATAGGGCCTGGGGGCACCACGCCTTTTTTTTTTATTTGGGTTCCCCTTAACCCATTAATACCCATACCAGACCCAAAGGGCCTGGTAATGGGCTGGGGGGGGGCAACATTACATTACAGCCGCAAGCAGTTTTAAATGACTTTTATTCCTTTAGAAATGTCATTTTGTGCAGGGACTGTTCTAAACACGGGGAAAATGCGCCACTTTACAGGCATACTATAGACACCCCCCAGGCACGATATTTAAAGGAATATTTCACTTTTATTGTTTCACTTTAAGCATTATTAAAATCACTGCTCCCGAAAAAAACGGCCGTTTTTAAAACTTTTTTTTTGCATTGATACATGTCCCTTGGGGCAGGACCCCAAACACTTTTTATGACAATAACTGGCATATTAACTTTTAAAATTAGCACTTTTTCACGTTCGAGTCCCATAGACTTTAACGGTGTACGCGTGTTCGCACAAATTTTTTGCTTGTTCGCATGTTCTGCCACGAACCAAACCGGGGGGGGGGGGGGTGTTCGGCTCATCCCTACTGGTAGCATGTGTTCGAGCAAGCTCCCAGCACAAGAACACATACTGTATATGCAGTGCCCAGGTTTAAAGCCCACTTCCTGTATGCCACATATATGTGTTATGTGGTGATAAAGGGGTTAGGGATATGACACAGGAAACAGATAGGAAGTAGTTAGAGGTTAGAGAGACCTTGAGGTGGAACAGCCAGTAAGGTGAGCAATTTGGCACACCTGCCCGCCCTCTTGGTAAGCATGTAGTATTGGGTATGATTAGAAGGGCATACTGTACAATTGGAGAATCGGGGGGATGGAAAGAGGGTGGGGGACTTGTGGGGCATGTTAAATTTTTGTAACAGCATTGGGGGAGCTCCTTGATGGTGCCAAAAAAGTTAAATAATTTGTAATGTTTGCGCAATGTTTGCACAGGTGGTTTAACCTTAATGGCCACAAATACAGTATCTCACAAAAGTGAGGAGGGAAGACGTGTATGAGCTGAGCTCCGCTTAAGGGATACTAATCCACGGCCATCCTAACTGTTTCCCGATCTCCCGAGCTCCATCCTTCCCTCTACCACACCGACCCCCCTCCTGCTACTGCTGCCGAGGTATATTGGAAAATTTTGCGGAGCTTTGCGGTCCCGGGCCTACGGCCAGTCTTAGGCCTGGTGTGCCCGCCGCCATATTGGGCCTTACAGGCGCCCGAATTATGCAGCCTTCCTCCCCCTTGCATCAGTGGAACAGCGGAGCCCCACACCTCTACTCCCTAATCGGGTTGACATCGGAGATTTCGCTAGCTCCTCTGAGGGCTGTGGTGACGCCAGCTGCTCCCCTCTCCTACCTCAAGCCTGTCTTCAGTGGGAGCCATCTTGCGGCCTGCTGCTCCGGTTTCTCCTAGTAAAGACACAGTGAGTACGGTGACATCCCTATCCTCTTCCCCCACTGAGTACTCTTTACTCTGCAGCCCCACTGAGACACTGAATTTAGACCCATACAGCGCCGTTCCGGACCCCCGAGAGGCGGCACACGCCAGACCGGACACTAATCTCAGGAAAGTCCGCGGCTTCGGCCTACCCCTGGAAGTCGGCGGCCATCTTGGTGCTCCACAGTGTTCTCCCTGTCCTCAGCCTGCTCTGTCTTACTTATCAACGTTTTTTTTTTTTTTTTTTCTGGATAGAGGTTTACAAGCAAGCTCCTCTATACATTGTTAATGCAAGCAACCACCACAAGGAAAATCTAAAAATATAACCCGTCTTTGGGGACCGTCTGCCATATTAATCCACCAAGTGCTGCTACTTCCTCTCTGCCTCTACCTAAGGTACAACATTTTTTTTTTTTTTAACTCCTCGTTGTACCTTTTAAAGTGACCTTATAGCAATACCTGCATCTACACTTTTCCACATGATTGTGGCACCTTAATGCATGTCTGACCTTACACAGATGTAATTTAGGAGTGCTCCCTACAGCTAACGGCCGTATAGGTCCAGTGATGCCCGCCAAAAGCCTAAACTTCGTGCAGCCTCAGGTAAACGTCCAGGCAAGAGGTCAATGCCCGTTCCAGTCTCTACAGGCTCCATCCAACAGTATTTGGCTAACGCACGTGACGAACAGGTTCGAACCTCGCGCACAAGTGCCTCTCCATCGTCTCACACAGTCTCTGTGCGAGAAAGCTCTCCTGCCTCCTCATACTGCTCTGACCTTATGGATGATCCAGGATCCCCAGCCGGCTCCGAGATGACTACACTAATGAGCGGCCTTAAAAAAGAACTTGCAGGTATGTTTCGCAGTTTGGAGAAATCCATCAAAAAAGAAATAACTGCTGTTAGATCTGATATGTCGCATATCCTGGTCAGAGTTGAGGAAACAGAACAACGGCAAGACACACATGCTGTAGCCATTAAAGAACTACAAGACACTGTTACTCAGCTGGCCTTTGCCCATCGAGCCTCTCTTTATAAGCTTGAGGACCTCGAGAACCGCAACCGTAGAAACAATATTCGTATCAGAGGTCTGCCGGAAGCTACTGGGGATAATGATCTAGAACCATCCATAAGAGGCATTTTTAATACCATCTTGGGTAGATCTGTCACTGAACCGCTGCGTTTCGACCGTGTGCATCGGGCTCTAAGGCCTAGAAATGCTAATTCAGATCAACCTAGAGACGTCATCTGCCGCCTGCATTACTTCGAAGATAAAAACGCTATCATGTTGAAGATGCGGGGTCTACCTAACGTTGACTTTGACGGAGCAGTCATTAACATCTTCCCAGATCTTTCCAAGGAAACGCTAGATCGTCGTAGAGCTCTGAAACCGCTTCTTGACCAGTTGCGCTCTGATGGGATCATATACAGATGGGGATTCCCAGCCTGCCTGATTGCCACGAAAAATGGTCGTTCCTACACATTAAGATTCCCGGAGGAACTTTCAACTTTTCTACATGATCTTAACCTCCCACCAATGGAGCTCCCAGGCTGGCAAGACCCAATCCCTAAATTTCTGAGCCATCTAGACCCACCATGGGGAAAGACTCCCTCAAAGAAGCAACGTACCTCACTCCCAGGCTCTGCACAAAAACATGGTTGAAAAGTGGCCTTTTCCCTCTTTTTTTCTGTTTTTTTTTTTTTTATTATTCATCCATGTAGACCACCAATTATTCACAGGATGACATTCTGAGTAGTATTTTGGTCACAAAGTTTTTTTGTACTTTTCCACATACATATATGGCCAAAACCGATGTACTATTGCATTGACCAATGTTTTTTGGTATTCTAATTATTTAGTTGTTTTTAAGTGTTTACTTTAATCTTTTATTATATAATTCAGGTACCAAGCTGGTCTACAGTTATATATTACTTTTTCAAGCTATATGTTGTTTACAATGATCCTGGCCCGTTTATAGGTTATCTCTACATTACTAACTGGAACTTATTAAGTCCCTACAGTTGTAGGTTATATGTTTTTTATAGGCCGTGCGCTGTCAGTGCGTACTCCTCCCTCTACCCCACCTTAAACACAGTAAACCCGCCCCCCATTCCTTCTGGGGTTGGAGACTGCGATTGGCCTTACAACTGTTCTATCCGATCCCTGCCCAGGGGTTGAGATGGCCTCTCGTTTTCTCTCTCCCCAATGGGAACACTGCAGATTTCTGCGTGACGTTCAAATGTCTCCCACAAGATGCTTAATCTACATATGTAATTTCTATATATGCTCTTTTTTCCTCTTTTTTTCTCTGTCTCTCTCTCCAAAATTCTCTTTCTTCTCCCCCGCCCCCCTACCCCCTCTCTGTTGGCACACATGGATAGGTTGGCTGAAGGACCGAGCTCTGCTTTAGATATGGCTACCTTAAAGTGTGTATCATACAATGTCAGGGGTCTTAATGTCGCTGTTAAGCGTCACCAATTAGCTCGTGAACTAAAACAAGCCGTTTGTTCAATTGCTTTTCTCCAAGAAACGCATCTTACTCACACAACTTCTGTTAAGCTAACTTCACCCCATTTTCCACAGTGGTACTATAGCTTATCAGATACCAACAAAGCTAAAGGTGTTGCCATTGGATTCTGTAGAGGCGTGTCCTTCAGGCTATCTGATATGTTAGCAGATGAACATGGTCGCTTTCTTTTCCTTCGAGGCTTCATAGGAAACACTCAATGCACTTTAGCAAATGTATATTGTCCAAACCACAATCAACCAACTTTTTTCTCACAAATCATTACTAAACTCTCACAGTTTGCCAAGGGTCTTACTATCTTAGCTGGTGACATAAACATGCCCCTAGACCCTACTCTGGATACCTCTCAAGGTCGCTCCAGTGTTTCTTTCAAACGTTTGAAATATGTTAAAAAGAAACTTTTGAGCCTCCAACTAATGGATGTCTGGCGTCTCCTCCATCCTAAGGAAAAGGATTTCTCCCATTTTTCCACAACACATCAATCCTATTCCAGAATAGATAACATGTTTTTAGATCACTATCATCTTCCCCTCCTGCAATCCGCTCACATAGGGACTGCTTCTATATCTGACCATGCACCTGTGTCGATGACGTTGACCATGCCCTCCCTACCAAGACGTACTAATAACTGGAAACTTAATGACTCCCTTCTTTCCAACGAAGCTGAGGTCTCCATATTAGCCTCTCATTTATCACAGTACTTTAAGGAAAATAAGCCTGCTGACACATCTCCCTCCACTGTATGGGAGGCTCATAAGGCTACTATAAGAGGTCGTCTCATTGAACTTGGAACTAGGAAAAAAAGAGAGCATGGTCGGCGAGTCGCCCAGGTCTTGCAGCAGATAGCGACCCTCGAAAAACAACACAAATTATCTCTACATATTGAACACCTTAAATCCCTCACACTTAAACGAGAAGAGTTGAAATCGCTCCTCAACTTAGATACTAAGAGGAAATTTCAACGCCTATCTCAGAAATTCTATGAGTGGGGGAACAAACCAAGTAAGCTATTAGCCCGATCCTTGAAAACTAAACAGGCGCAGTCGTTTATTTCCAAAATCAAACTCCCATCAGGAGAGCTAGTCCACGCAACTCCAGATATCGCTAAGGCCTTCAGAGATTACTACACGGACCTTTACAATGTTAAAAATGATTTGCCCTCTCTTTCTCAAAAAGAAAGAAGGAGTCGCATATTCTCTTATTTAAAAGATGCTAACTTACCTAAATTGCCCCTGTCCATACTAAAAGAAATGGAATAAGATTTCTCAGTCGAGGAATTTCAGGCAGCATTAAAATCATCCCCATCCGGTAAAGCCCCTGGACCTGATGGGTTCACTATTCTATATTACAAAACATTCAGTGATGTACTGCTCCCTCGTCTGTGCACCTATGCAAATTCCATCTCTCACTCTTCAGGTTTACGCCCAGAATCTCTCTCCACTCATATCACTGTCATCCCCAAACCTGATAAGGATCCTACCCTATGCAATAGTTTCAGGCCCATATCGTTGATCAATGTGGACATTAAATTACTTGCCAAAGTAATGGCGAATCGATTGTTGCCTCTTTTACCTAGCTGGATTTCAGCAGATCAATCGGGTTTCATACCTAACAGGGAAGCAAAAGACAATTCCCTCCGTGCAATCTCGTTGATCCAATATGTCCAGAGGCGCTCCCAGTCCACCCTACTCCTCTCCACTGACGCTGAGAAGGCTTTTGATAGGGTGGACTGGGAATACCTTAACCACTTGACCACTGGGCACTTAAACCCCCTTCCTAACCAGACCAATTTTCAGCTTTCGGTGCTCTCACACTTTGAATGACAATTACTCAGTCATACAATACTGTACCCATATGAAATTTTTGTCCTTTTTTTCACACAAATAGAGCTTTCTTTTGGTGGTATTTAATCACCGTTGGGTTTTTTATTTTTTGCGCTATAAAAGAAAAAAGACTGAAAATTTGGTAAAAAAATGAATTTTTCTTTGTTTCTGTTATAAAATTTAGCAAATTAGTAATTTTTCTTTGTAAATTTTGGCCAAAATTTATACTGCTACATATCTTTGGTAAAAATAAGTACAACTTGGTGTATATTATTTGGTCTTTGTGAATGTTAGAGAGTCCAAATGCTATGGTGCCAATATCTGAAAATTGATCACACCTGAAGTGCTGATGGCCTATCTAATTTCTTGAGACCCTAACATGCCAGAAAAGTACAAATACCCCCCAAATGACCCCTATTTGGAAAGAAGACATTCCAAGGTATTTAGAAAGATGCATGGTGAGTTTTTTTGAAATTGTCATCTTTTCCCACAATTCTTTGCAAAATCAAGATTTTTTTTTTCTTTTTTTTTTTTCACAAAATTGTCATATTAGCAGGTTATTTCTCACACACCGCATATGCATACCACAAATTACACCCCAAAACACATTCTGCTATTACTCCCGAGTATGGCGATACCACATGTGTGAGACTTTTACACAGCGTGGCCACATACAGAGGCCCAACATGCACGGAGCACCTCCAGGCGTTCTGGAGCACCCAGGCCAATTCTTATATTTCTCTCCTACATGTAAAAATCATAATTTATTTGCTAGAAAATTACATAGAACCCCAAAACATTATATATATTTTTTTTAGCAAAGACCCTAGAGAATACAATGGCGGTTGTTGCAACTTTTTATCTCGCACGGTATTTGCGCAGCAATTTTTCGAACGCTTTTTTTTGGAAAAAAAACAGTTTTGTGCTTTAAAAAAAAATAAAACAGTAAAGTTAGCCCAATGTTTTTGCATAATGTGAAAGATGAAGTTACGCCGAGTAAATAGATACCTAACATGTCACCCTTCAAAATTGCACACTCTTGTGGAATGGTGCCAAACGTCGCTACTTAAAAATCTCCATAGGTGACGCTTTAAAATTTTTTACTGGTTACATGTTTTGAGTTACAGAGGAGGTCTAGGGCCAAAATTATTGCTCTCGCTCTAACATTCGCAGTGATACCTCACATGTGTGGTTTGATCACCGTTTTCATATGTGGGCGGGACTTACGTATGTGTTCGCTTCTGCATGCGAGCACACGAATGTGGGCGCTTTAAACATTTTTTTTTTTTTTTTATTGTTTATTTTACTTTATTTATTTTAGTTTGACACTTTTTTCCCCCCCAAAAAAATTTTTGATCACTTTTATTTCTATTACAAGGAATGTAAACATCCTTGTAATAGGAATATGGCATGACAGGTCCTCTTTACAGTGACATATGGGGTCAATTAGACCCCACATCTCACCTCTAGGCTGGGAAGCCTGAAATTAAAAAAAAAAAAAAAACGATCTTGGCTTCTATCGTAGCGGTGAGTCGGTAGAAGCACCGGAGGGTGGCGGGAAGGGGGGGGCGTCCCCTCTCGCCTCCCGTAAGAACGATCAAGCAGTGTAACAGCCACTATGATCATTCTTATGGTGTAGGGAATCGCCGGCTGAAAAAGCTGATATCTGAATGATGCCTGTAGCTGCACCCATCATTCAGATATCCCCGCTCAAAGTCAAGGACGTCATATGACTGTGGGCGGGAACTGGTTAAAAATTGCGGGGTATTGCAGAGTATTGTGGAGTAGTGCAGGGTATATTGCTGGGTATATTGCAGAGTATTGCTGGGCATATTGCAGAGTATTGTGGGGTATATTGCAGAGTATTGCGGGGTATTATGCAGAGTATTGTGGGGTATAATGCAGAGTATTGCGGGGTATAATGCAGAGTATTGCGGGGTATTATGCAGAGTATTGCGGGGTATTTATGCAGAGTATTGCGGGGTATAATGCAGAGTATTGCGGGGTATTTATGCAGAGTATTGCGGGGTATTTATGCAGAGTATTGCGGGGTATTTATGCAGAGTATTGCGGGGTATTATGCAGAGTATTGCGGGGTATTACGCAGAGTATTGCGGGGTATTACGCAGAGTATTGCGGGGTATTACGCAGAGTATTGCGGGTATTATGCAGAATATTGCGGGGTATTACGCAGAGTATTGCGGGGTATTACGCAGAGTATTGCGGGGTATTACGCAGAGTATTGCGGGGTATTACGCAGAGTATTGCGGGGTATTACGCAGAGTATTGCGGGGTATTATGCAGAGTATTGCAGGGTATTACGCAGAGTATTGCAGGGTATTACGCAGAGTATTGCAGGTTATTACGCAGAGTATTGCGGGGTATTATGCAGAGTATTGCAGGGTATTACGCAGAGTATTGCGGGGTATTACGCAGAGTATTGCGGGGTATTATGCAGAGTATTGCAGGGTATTACGCAGAGTATTGCGGGGTATTACGCAGAGTATTGCGGGGTATTATGCAGAGTATTGCGGGGTATTACGCAGAGTATTGCAGGGATGGCTGAGCATGGAGGGATGGATGGATGTGACTGCAATTGTCACTGAGCACCGCTGTGAGCACTACACATACAGCCCACAGCGGTGCTGCCATCCGATCCCTCCCCCTCTCCCCTCACACTGTACAGATCGGTACAGAGAGGGGAGGGACGAACCGGCGTCATGACATGACGCCGGTCTGTTGACATGTGATCGCTCCGTCATTTGACGGAGCGATCACATGGTAAACGGCCGCGATTAGCGGCCGTTTACCGTGATCCGTGATGCGCCGGGTCCTCTGGACCCGGCGGTCACGGAAGTTCTCGGGTGCGCGCCCCAGGGGGCGCGCGAGAGCAGTATTCTGTGAGGACGTCCCAGGGACGTCCACCCAGAACTAGCCGACCGCGCTGCAGCCGTCTTTCGACTATGGCCCGGTCGGCAAGTGGTTAAAATGACCCTACGATACTTCGGGCTGGGTCCTAAGATGTTTCATCGAATTTCATCCCTATACTCAAATCCTACAGCGCAAATTAGGATAAATGGGATGCTGAGTGACCCTTTCGTCCTACACAATGGAACCAGGCAAGGCTGCCCCCTTTCTCCCCTTCTCTTTGCTATTACCCTAGAACCATTTCTAGCAACAATTAGACATAACATTGATATCAAAGGCATACAAATAGGTAACAAATCACATAAATACGCAGCTTATGCTGATGATATATTATTCTTTATTCAACAACCACGCATTTCAATTCCAAATTTAATGACGGCATTCTCCAATTTTCACTCCATCTCTAACTTCAAAATAAATTTATCCAAATCGGAAATTTTAAACATTAATATCCCCAAGTCGGAGGCTCTCTCTCTTAAACCTTTATTTCCCTTTAAGTGGGAACCAAAATGTATGAAATATCTGGGTATTTATCTTACTCCTCATCCCCATTCTCTTTTTCAATACAATTATATCCCCTTGCTAAATAAGATTAAAGATGACCTACGAAAGTGGTCCAATTTATCACATACCTGGCTGGGGAAAGTAAATATAATTAAAATGAATATATTACCTCGCATCCTTTTTATTTTCCAAATGCTTCCATTAGGTGTTCCGGTGGGGTTCTTCACTATTTTACAAACCATGATTTCCAAATTTATTTGGAAGAATAGGCACTCCAGGATATCCAGAGAGCTATTGTTCCGCTCCAAATGCTCTGGTGGTCTGGCTCTTCCTAATTTCAAAACATACTATCAAGCGGTTGTTCTTTCCAGATTGGCGGATTGGAAATATGCTCTCAAAACGAAATTGTGGGTACAAATTGAATATTCTCTAAGTGGAATGGACCTTTCTATAGCTCCCTGGATACCCCGATCTTGCAGAAATTTGGCTCATAATACTTCGGTTCTTACTATATCTTCTTTAGATATATGGGATGCACTACACAAAAAATTTTCATGGAACTATAACTCCCCTTTATTGCCCCTTCTCAACCACAAATATTTTTTGCCGGGTCTATTAGACCCAGGTTTTAAATCATGGAAATCTGCAGAACCCCTTCTACTACATCATGTCCTCCGTGACAACACTATTAAACCACTAAGTATGATTCTAGCTCCTAAACCTGCTACATTTATGGATAAATGGAGATATCACCAATTACAACATTTCTTAAATTGCCTCCCTAAACCAATTAGAGGTGTTGAGGATTTACATGCTATAGAAGAGATTTTCTATCCAAAAGATCCACCTTTACATAGTATATCTCTATTTTACAAAGCTCTCATTGCTCTACAAAATCCCAACCCTCCACCTTTCCTTGCTAAATGGGAAACTGATTTAAATTCTTCCCTCACTGACAACCAAAAAGACAAGGTTCTTCAACTAGCCCACACTTCTTCCATAGCCTCGAAAATGTCAGAAGTTAACTATAAACTGTTAACCAGATGGCATTACACCCCAGCTAGATTACACCAAATGTTCCCAGCCAGTTCCCCGTTATGCTGGAGGAATTGTGGGAGCAACGCTACTCACGCACACGTCTGGTGGTTTTGCCCACTGATTCGACCTTTCTGGGATGCCATTCGTACTCTGATAACACAGATCTCAGATACGAATATACCCAATGACCCTTGGGCTATCCTCTTTCACTCTACGACTACCCCTATGAGATTATATAAACGCTCAATTATCCCCCATTTGCTGAACACAGCCAAAGCTTTAATCCCGACTTTATGGGGACAACCAACAATCCCTTCTATTCGAGCTTGGTTACAAATGGTTGATAACGTACATCTTATGGAGAGTATTACACACAACATCAGAGGTACCTCCAAGAAACATTCCACAACATGGGATTCATGGATAACCTTTCAATCCACTTCCACCTATAAAGACATTATAACACAAACCCCTTAAATTGACTTACTAGGAGTAGCTGTTTATATTCTGATGTTTAGGTTCTTTTCAATGTGATAACATGTGTGCCAGCAATTCATCCCTCCCCCCTTCCCCTCCCCATTCCTACTTCTTGCTCTCTCTTTTCCTCTATCCTCTCTTTCTATTCATACTCTCCCTTTTCCTCTTACTTTATACTTTTGTTAAACCAATATACAGATCTCTTTTCAGTATGTTTGACTTCAGGACTCAAATACTGTGAACCTCCCCTTCTTTTTTACTTAGATGATGCAATAATACTTTTTATAAATATATAGTCACTTGCTGGGTGTATGGTTCATAGCTTACTGTCATAGTTGATACAGTCTAAACCTAAATTTATCATTTTGACTTCTAAATATGTACCTTTTATGTGCCTTATGTTTGTCTTTGCTCTATTTTTCTTTAATAAAAACTTATTAAACAAAAAAAAAAAAATCTCACAAAAGTGAGTACACCCCTCACATTTTTGTAAATATTTTATTATATCTTTGCATGTGACAACACTGAAGAATCTACACTTTGCCACAATGTAAAGTAGTGAGTGTACAGCTTGTGTAAATTTGCTGTCCCCTCAAAATAACTCAACACACAGCCACTAATGTCTAAACCGCCGGCAACAAAAGTGAAAATGTGCAAATTGGACCCAAAGTGTTAATATTTTGTGTGGCCACCATTATTTTCCAACACTGACTTAACCCTCTTGGGCATGGAGTTCAACAGAGCTTCACAGGTTGCCACTGGAGTTCTCTTCCACTCATCTATGACAACATCACGGAGCTGGTGGATGTTAGAGACCTTGCACTTCTTCTATTTGAGGATGCCCCACACATACTCAATAGGGTTTAGATCTGGAGACATGCTTGGCCAGTCCATCACCTTTACCCTCAGCTTCTTTAGCAAGGCATTGCTGATCTTGGTGGTGTGTTTGGAGACGTTATCATGTTGGAATACTGCCCTGCGGCCCAGTCTCCAAAGGGAGGGGATCATGCTCTGCTACAGTATGTCACAGTACATGTTGACATTCATGATTTCTTCAATGAATTGTAGCTCCCCAGTGCCAGCAGCACTCATCCAGCCCCAGACCATGACACTCCCACCACCATGCTTGACTGTAGGCAAGACACACTTGTCTTTGTACTCCTCACCTGGTTGCTGCCACACACGGTTGACACCATTTGAACCAAATAAGTTTATCTTGGTCTCAGACCACAGGACAAGTTCCAGTAATCCATGTCCTTAGTCTGCTTGTCTTCAGCAAACTGTTTGCGGGCTTTCTTGTGCATCATCTTTAGAAGAGGTTTCCTTCTGGGACGGCAGCCATGCAGACAAATTAGATGCAGTGTGCGACGTGTGGTCTGAGCACTGACAGGCTGACCCCCCCACCCCTTCAACCTCTGCAGCAATGCTGGCAGCACTCATACGTCTATTTCCCAAAGACAACCTCTGGATATGATGCTGAGCATCTGCATTCAACTTCTTTGGTCAACCATGGCGAGGCCTGTTTTGAGTGAAACCTGTCCTGGTAAACCACTGTATGGTCTTGGTCACCGTGCTGCAGCTCAGTTTCAGGGTCTTGGTAATCATCTTATAGCCTAGGCCATCTTTATGTGGAGTAACAAATCTTTTTTCAGATCCTCAGAGAGTTCTTTGCCATGAGGTGCCATGTTGAACTTCCAGAGACCAGTATGAGAGAGTGAGAGTGATAACACCAAATTTAACACACCTGCTCCCCATTCACACCTGAGAAACAATGACAGTAACAAGTCACATGATATTGGGGGAGGGAAAATGGCTAATTGGGCCCAATTTGGACATTTTCACTTGGGGTGTACTCACTTTTGTTGCCAGTGGTTTAGACATTAATGGCTGTGTGTTAAGTTGTTTTGAGGGGACAGCAAATTTACACTGTTATACAAGCTGTACATTCACCACTTTGCATTGTATCATAGTGTAATTTCTTCAATGTTGTCACATAAAAAGATATAATAAAATATTTACAAAAACGTGAGGGTGTACTCACTTTTGTGAGATACTGTATGTATACTTATGTGGTGTTCATGAACAAAGTAATTAATTAAGTTTTTTCCAAATAACAATAGTAAAAAAAACAAAATTGACTGATATATACCCACAAAAGATTGCCCATTCATTTAATAAGATGAAATGCCACATTCCTAGGAAACTTCATTTTTTTTTTATTTAAATACTTTTTTTTATTATTTTGCAAGTATCAAAAAGAAATACAACATCATAAAATATTGTGTGTTATCTTACAATATATGAAAGCCTTATAAGTTTACCTTTTTCTCCTTCCCAACCCGCCCCCACCGCCCCCACACTCACACCACTTAATCATTACTTATGTGCATACTTCCATTAATTACCAGACCTACTAATTTGACTTCCGAGGATGGACAAGGACTCTCCAAAGAACAGTGCGGGAACAAAAAGCATCTGGGGTCTCCCAAGGAGGAGCGGCAAGAGCAGCGGATGGCAAAAAAGAAAAAAAAGAAAAAAAGGAAAAAAAAAACCCTCTCATCCGCTCATTGTCCTCCCCCTATGGGGGACACCTCATCTCATCTAACCAGGGCCTCCACATTCTCTCGAACTTCCTATAGTTACCTTGCCTAATATATACCACTCTCTCACTCCAAACTATTGAGTTGATAGTCTCTACCCAATTCTTCACAGTCGGGGGGTTCTGTGCCTGCCATTTCTGTGCAATCAATTTTCTCGCCTGATATAGGCATCTCAGCACTACTTCAATGGTGTCGATCGGGCACTACCTACCTCCATAATCCCTAGTAGGCATATTTTGGCCGCCGGTTCTAGTGTGGTCTTGAAGGTTTTATTTAACCTATCTATTATCTCCATCCAGTATCGAAATAGCGTTGGGAACTTCCATACCATGTGGATAAAATCTCCTGTCGCCCTACACCTGTGGCACGTATCATTTCGTCTCCACCAGAGCTTGAGCATTTTTTTGGGGGGTATAGTAGACTCTATGTATTAAGAACAGATGAGATACTTTCTGTGAAGGAGAAATTGAGACTAGTGCTCCCTGTTTCAAAATCCTGTACCATTCCTCCATAGTCATTGCCCCCAGGTCTCTTTCCCATCCCGCTCTGCTCTTAGAAGGTCCTGCTCTATTTACTATTCTATCTTCCAAACTAGTATATAACTCTGAAATTAGTTCTTTAGATGTATCTAAATCAATTATTTTTAAAAGCGCAGGAATCTGGATCCATTTGGAGATATTTATAAAATAAATTATCTGATATGCTAAACTCCCGTTTTAAAGCTAGAAATGTTTTCATAAAATTACCCTCATATAGTTGGCATAGTCGATTGATGCCCTGTCGCTCCCATTCCCTGGGCCTCTCTATGCCTCTTAGTTCCGCCAGGTTTTTGTTGTTCCATAGATGGGTGTATTCTGTTACCCCAATAGTGCCTTAGTTGTCTGCCATACTTTACTGACTAGTTTTATCGTCGGGCATCTGCAAGTAAATGAGTCTGCCTCTAATACCTCCACTAATATACTATGTGGGGCCCATATTATCATCATTCTGCCACTGGGGTTCCCCCCTCCTAGAATTCCACAGCCCGCTAGGTGTTGCAACTGGACTGCCAGAAAATATGACCTCGGATGCGGGACCGCCATACCCCCTGTTTAACCGGTATCTGCATAGTTTGCAAGCTAATCCTGGATCGGCCCTTCTTCCAAATTAATTCCCTAAAGAGGGATTTCATTTTTTTAAACCACTTCTGGCCTATCCAAATCAGGGAGTTGTGGAACAGGTATAATATCTGCAGTAGCCATATCATTTTTATTAAATTGCAACGTCCTGCTACAGATAATGGGAGACGACTCCAGATATCTCCCTTTTGCTTTAGTTTAAGTAGTAGTGGGGCTAGGTTGTCCTTAACATACTGGTTTACATCTCTCGTGATCCAAACCCCCAGGTATTTCAGTTTCGTGACTACTTTTAGGTGGGGAGTTCCCAAAGGTATCTGGTTACCAAGTGTGTCAACCAGCAACAGAGCCGATTTCTCCCAATTGATAACCAGTCCAGAAAACCGCCCGAACTCTCCAACCATTTCTGGGTATTCATTATTGATTTTTATTTTTGCTCTTGGTTCCCTAGTGTAGAGTATTTTCAGCCAGCTAATAAAGGAGGGGCCAAAAACAAATCTCTCTAGCACCCTCCATAAGTAGTCCCATTCCAGACTACCGAAGGCCTTAGCGGCATCCAAGGCCAATATGGCCCTGGAACCCATGTTGTCTGTTGGAATCTGCATATTTTAAGAAGACTCTTCTAATATTGATGCTAGTTGACCTGTTAGGTATAAAACCTGAATGATTGGGGTGTAGAAGGAAAGAAGGAACCTTCTTAGTCATACAAAAGTACAACACATAATGCAGAGTACAACAGCCTAGGGAAAATAATGTAAAATACAGAAAAGTGTACAATATGCAGTGATTTGTACATGTGATGTACAGCCATGGTAGGGGCAAGGGGGGTCAAGGGCCCCCCCTGGAATCAGGGATCGGATTGGCACATTCAGCACAGTGGCGTCGCTATGGGGGTGCAGGCAGCCAGCGGAGGGGGGGACAGCATCAAGGTGCTGTCAAGCCCCCCCATCAGTGTAGTGTGACTGTGGGCTCTTTACCCTGCTCAGTCCAGGAGAGAACTCAGTGGCGCTGTGTCAGGAGAAAGGCGAGCTGCAGGCTGTCAGAGGTTTCCCCCGCTCACCCCCCTCTCCTGTCAGGGAGAAGAGACGGCGGCACTCACCAGGTTCCCCACCCAGCTTCCTGCCCGCTCCGTTCCTTCCCCATTGGCCATAACTGAGGGCCAATCAAAGGAGACTAGGAGTGGAGAGCATCATGGGACATGTAGTCCCGAGGATTGGCGGCTTCCACAGGAAGGAAGCTTACAGCTCGAGTGAGTGCTACAGGACAAAGAGGCGTGTGCTGGGAGGAAGCCAGAGAGCGCCACGTTGTCCAGTGTCACCAGAGAGAGCGCCACGCTGCCTAGCATAACCAGAGAGGGTGCCGCGCTGCCCAGCTTCACCAGAGAGAGCGCCACGCTGCCCAGCGTCACGAGAGAGAGCGTCACGCCGCCCAGTGTCACCAGAGAGAGCGCCACGTTGCCCAGCGTCACCAGAGAGAGTGCCACGCTGGCCAGCATCACCAGAGAGAGCGCCGCGCTGCCCAGCGTCACCAGAGAAAGCGCCGCGCTGCCCAGCGTCACCAGAGAGAGCATCACGCCGCCCAGCATCACCAGAGAGAGCACCACGCTACCCAGCACCACCAGAGAAAAAGCCGCACTACCCAGCACCACCAGAGAAAAAAGCCACACTACCCAGCACCACCAGAGAAAAAAGCCACGCTACCCAGCACCACCGGAGAGAACCACGCTACCCAGCACCACCAGAGAAAAAAGCCGCACTACCCAGTGCCACCAGAGAAAAAAGCCACACTACCCAGCGCCACCAGAGAAAAAAGCCGCGCTACCCAGCGCCACTGGAGAGAGCCACGCTACCCAGTGCCACCAGAGAGAGCCACGCTACCCAGCACCACCAGAGAGAGCCATGTTACCCAGCTCCAGAGAGAGAGCCATGCTACCCAGCACTACCAGAGAGAGAAAGACTGTACCCTGGCAGGGGCTCAGGCATGCTACACTACTGACCAGAATCACCCCTGGGGAACCCAGAGTGAACGATCGTCCAGCCGGAGGGATCATTTCTGTAGTTTCGCTGGGTCTGCTAAGAGGGCCTGTCGGCCATTATCCATTACTTATTCTAGGGACTGTACTACACCTGCAGTCTCTGACCATGACAATGTGATAATGACATTGTCGAAAAGGGGCGGCGCATGGGTGACCCTAAAATTATGCCCCCCCCTGAAAAAAGTTCTGCGGATGCCCATGTGTACAGCATGATGTATGTACTGTATGCATGTATGTACAGTATGTAACATGAATGAAAATATGCTGCCTAATAGTGACTCTTTAGTGCTGGCCACGACATGCACAGTTGATATTTTTTCATCAATAGTACTGTTCTTTTTGCCAAGGGCACAATTTAATTTATGAATTCATGTTCTGCCCTAGGCAACTTGGTTTGACAGAAAACTGCCTGCTTAATGTACTCAGGCCTACTGACAAAAACCCAGAAAAGTAAGTGTGGGGAAAGCAAACACTCAGCTTTATTTCCTGATTTTAAAAATGTAAAATGTATCTAAAAAATAAAATGCAAATCAATTTTTATATTGAGTTAAAACTCAACTCTAGCAAAAACGTTTTTTCCAGTTTTAGAGTAGAAAAGGGTTAGAGCCTCCACCAAGTTTCAAATGCCATCTTTGACCATACTGATTAAAATTTTTCATACAGTTTTTAATTGTTTCTGGTAAAGAGATTGCCTAACATTCCTCGCCCATTACCCTTCCTGCTTTTTTCTACCTCTACCCAAGGGGGGGTTCTGTTACTTTCTGTTCTGTCAGATACCCATCAAATACACATCAAGTGGGGAGATTTTGTGTCAGTTCCTGTTCAGTCTAATGCCCCGTACACACAGTCGGATTTTCCGACGGAAAATGTGTGATAGGACCTTGTTGTCGGAAATTCCGACCGTGTGTAGGCTCCATCACACATTTTCCATCGGATTTTCCGACACACAAAGTTTGAGAGCAGGATATAAAATTTTCCGACAACAAAATCCGTTGTTGGAAATTTCGATCGTGTGTACACAAATCCGACGGACAAAGTGCCACGCATGCTCAGAATAAATAAAGAGATGAAAGCTATTGGCCACTGCCCCATTTATAGTCCCGACGTACATGTTTTACGTCACCGCGTTTAGAACGATCGGATTTTGCGACAACTTTGTGTGACCGTGTGTATGCAAGACAAGTTTGAGCCAACATCCGTCGGAAAAAATCCTAGGATTTTGTTGTCGGAATGTCCGAACAAAGTTCGACCGTGTGTACGGGGCATTACACTCATCAGTTGGACAGAAAGTAAAGAGGTCTCCCAAACAGAGACAATGAAAGATATCTATTTTGCTACTCTTCTTTATAATATCCAAAATTTAAAAACTTGGACTAGTTTTAAAATTTAACTAAGAAAATTTGTCTGCTTGATCCCAAATGATACCTCCCCTGAATGTTTTATTCTTTCCTGTTTCCCGGCTCTCTGGCATACTGCTACAGGACTGAGTTTTAAATAAATGACTGTAGCAGTGTTGCTGTGCTTGTGAAGGATGTATTATAATGCATGTCAATTTTGTTGGTACCGTATTTCATGCACCTGTTGCTTGGCATTGGACACCATCTTGGTTGGTGATGACATCAGTCAAATAGTTAATTTAAGGTTTGTTTGTGGCAGGTTCCGAGCAACTCTTGTGGTTCTCTGTGCTGTCAGTCTCATGTGTGAGACACCACCATCAAGAAAACCAGGCACATTTTAGTTTATTGTGCTCCTCTAAAAATGTATCAATTCTCATACCATTTAAACCAATAGTTATAAAGCATCACTGTGAATATAGATTTAGCACCCTGCCAAAAGTTTGGCTAAATTTAATTTTTTGGCGCCACTGTACTCAGTGGAGTAGTAATCTGTTTTTTGGTCTGGTCAGGTTTTCCTAAGCTTGGTGGTTAATTACTCTTGCCTACTTCTGGAAGAAGCTTCCAGAACATACAGTAGTATCGGAGGATCAACCATTGAGTTATGAATATTTATCAGACCTTAGCTAATCCCTGGGAGGGGACGCCCAAAAGATGGCTGAAGAAGGTGATAAATGTTTGGGAGACCTGCTCAGGGTGTTTTTTGTCCTGGGACTGCTGTCCCTGATATGGGGCCTGTATACCGGAGTTGCAATTTGGGCCTCAGCAAATGCTGGGCTGAGTGCCTGGAGAAGATATGCTAAAACGATCTTTGCTAGAGGGCATCATCTTGAAGTCTGGTCTGTAAAAGGATCATAATCTCCCTCACTGGAATGTGTCACATGGAAGTTAGGTGGCAAACAACTGTCCTACAGTACATTGTGAGTAAAACCTTGTTTTGGACTCACACGTGTGCATGTGCTAGAGGGCATTGAGTCCCAGAGGTTACTCGTTGGACTGGGTCTACTATTACAGAGACCTAGAATTACTGGCCATTCCCTGTTACCTCCTGTCAGGTCTGTTTCAAGAGGATTTTGTAAGACGTTTGCTCTCCTGATGATATCTGCTATCGTTTTGGAGTTTCCTAAACCCTTAAATCCCCTCCTGTTCAAGTTTATGCAAATAAAATCCACGAAAAGACATCCCTAGAATGACCCTGTGTTGTCGGTGTACTTGGAACTGTGACTGTGTTAGGCAGACTGTACTAGCAAGAGAGACCTGGGGCAAATGGCATTAAATGACAAGGTCCTGAAAAGAACTGGTTGCTAAGCAATGCGGAAACATGTCTGGTGCAAACTAGGTCTGGAGTCTAAAGCCTTGTACACACGGTCAGATTATTGGACAAATTTTTGCCAGTTTTTTGTTTGATGCTAGTCTCAAATCGAAAGTGGAGAGGACGCTGTCATATAGGGAAATGTTATTAGTTGGATACACTTTATCTACAGTCAGCTTGTAGAGCTGTTTCTAGGGAAGAATAAATATTTATTTGCTGGTGTCAAGTTCAAACCAACTGTGTAACTTTCAGTGCCCTTGGAAGGTAAAATCTTAAAAGGTCTGTGACTTATAAAACTTTTTTTCTGTATAAAGTGAAAAAAATTGCTATGCTCCTTCTCAAAAAAGAGAGCATACAAGTTATTCTTGCTAGGAAAGAGACTCTACAACAGTGGTTGTCAACTTTTGAGCTAAAGGGGGTCTCAAATGCTACTTCTGACATCAACAAAGGGCTTCGCATAATGTTTAATATATGTAATACTTGAAGGACTGTCAGAAACTGCAGACCTAATAGAGGAAATGAGGGTCAGAGAGAGTGGATACACTACAAGGACCGCAGGTTGGGCACCAAGGCTCTACAATATACTGTAAGTGTAGTAAGTGAATGCATCTTGTGAAGACATTATAAACCTACATTTACATTTGATGGGGGGGTAAAGATGTTCTAGGAGCAAGTGAACCCTCGTCTAAAATATCCTGACTAGAGTATTCTTTCAAACCCAATCAGGCCTGGAGATCATTCCGATAAGAAAATAATGACACAACAGTCAATGCATTCGGGATGTTCTGCTTTTACTTCCGTAAACGGTCACTTATATAACCAAAATGACATCACAAAAAAAGTTCAACCCTTTCATTAATATATGCTAAAATTACAGACATTACATACGTATCAGATGTTTGAAACTACCAAAAATAGGACATGATTTCTTCATACAGAAACTGTCAACAAGAAAAAAACTTCATGCGTCATTTCGGGGAAATCATATCATTTACAAGAATTTGAAGCTAACTTTTGATAGACGTCACATATACATATTATTCTAAAATGGATACACATTTTTATAGATTTTTATAGCTAAAATAAAGGACAGCAAGCTAAAATATTCCTACAACATTAATGAATTAAAGATTGTTTCACTGAGAAGACTGTTTTATTATTGCTGGTGAATGATATTAAATTTTTGCATAACAAGCTGAATCAGTGGAATTTTTGTTAACGGTGTAGGTTTTCTTTATTATCATACATGGCATAAATAATTAGGTATAAAACAGCAATTAATTAGCTTCCCATCCATGGCAACTAAACCTCATCAGAACAGTTCCTACTCATATAAGTCAGATTATACATATGTAGAACAGCATTGATGAAGGATTCTCGGGAGGATGCTTTAGGTAGTAGGGAAGATTTCATAGTATACTACATGAAAAGGTAGAACAGGTATGACAATAGTAGCTTTGTGTGATCAAGCATCTGTACATCCTCATGTATACCCAGTGAGGCTAAGGCCAGGGAGGGTCACAAGACAAGAGTTTCTAAGACCTATAGCCAAAAGCTCTTTCAAAAGTCTAGAACATATTTGTATGTGCCAAGTTCTACTAAGCAACGGTAACCAGCTGAAGGTGTCTGGAGATGTATCCTATGCAATCTCTGTGGGGTATAGTACACCCGGTGTAAGAATTTTGTCTGAATCAATTTGTCTCTAGAGGAAAATAGCAGTTTAGAACAGTTTTTGAGACAACACTTCCAATCTCCATCCAAATTTGAAGGGTTTATCTTCCATTATTCCAACAATTTGTTAATTTTAGTTGAATCAGTACAGAGAAGAGGGGCATACAGGGAGGATAAAGGTTTCTGAAGTAATCTGCTCAACAGGCTTTCTATGGTGTCGACCTGGAGGACAGATGGATGTGTAAATTGGGACTGAGCAGCATGGCGCGGGTGACAATATCGCATGTGCCCAGATTTGAAGATCAGGGATAGTTCTAAAATAGGGCAGTGAAGGATTACCCCATACCAGATGGAACAAAGACCAGTAAATGTGTTTGTGGAATCTATGTCTAGCCATAGCCCACACCCTAAGGTGGTTCAGGTAGGTCCAGGGAGTCTGGGTTATGCCTTTGGGTCCCTAAAGACAAAAGCCCCATATACACTATTAGATTTTCTGCAGATTGTTGTTTTCACTGATTTACCAAAACCATATAATATGAGGTCAAACCTTAACAGTTTCAATTTGTATGCAATCAGGCAGGCCCTTGCACTACATGATTTTGATAAATCTGAAGACATAAATCTGCAGAAAATCTAATAGTGTGTATGGGGTCTAAGTTGCCCAGCTCTGGAAGAGATCCCACATAGGCTGTTTCCAAACATACTGCTTTGTAATTTGTTATATGGGCAAACCACCACCTTACTGTGAATAATGTCTGGTACACACTATCAGGCTATTTTCGTTCAACCCAACGGGCTGAATGGAAAAAAGGAGGAGCTAACTAGCCAATGTTAGTACAGCAGTATCCCCTTTGAGCTATTGTGTTCTGACAGTGGGGCTGTCCTAACACCAGAACACGCGGTCAGCGCTCACAGGGAAGCCAGAGGAAAAAGGACTGACTTAGATCAATTGATAGTTATTCCTGAAATTAAATTAAAAGAGGTCAAACATATCCAGGGCAGCCTAGAAGGATGGACCTGCATTATGTGAGTATAAAAAAGTGTTAACAATATTTAATTACAACCTCTCTTCTAAGTTACCTACCCTAAGGCCCTGTACCAGTGGAGAGCACTGTACTGCGATGGCTAGGGGGTCCAGGGCAAATGCAGGGAGGCTAGCTGAAAGTGGACATCATTGGGGGGGTCCTCTTCTGTGACACAAAGGGTCAAAGATAGTTATATTAGTACAAAACAGAGATAGTTCTATTAGTACAAACTCTGGCTCTTTGTGCTTGACAGAGGATACGCAACCAATTCATGAAGCTACCGCAAAACCATATCTTCAAAGTACCACTGATAAGTCAACTCCACCAAGTCAAATGCCTTTTCAGTATCCAGCGAGGCAATAACTCTCAACCCTCCACTAATATGAGAAATTGCAGAGTTCAAGAATATCTGCCTAAGATTATTGTCACTGCCCTTGCTGGGCATGAAACATGTCTGGTCTATATGGATTAGTTTGTCTAGGACCTTAGAAAGTCAGTTGGCCAAAGTTTTTGTAAAATCTTAGCATTCACATTCAGCAAAGAAATAGGACGAGGGGGGCGTGGTCTCAGCATGGAGGAGTGAAGCCGTGTTTTCCAGAGGGCTCCCGGATCGCGGCTCAATCACAGACCACCTGCACAGAAAAACCTCATATTTTGGCTTCTCAGCACACCCATTTGGACAGAGAAGACTGCTCAGCTGTGTTCCGAGGGCGGGGATACTGATGGAGCGATTCCTGGTGCTGAAACAGCCCGCGGCTTCTACACCGGACTTTTCTAAGATGGCGCCAGGCACAGACGAGGGAGAGGAGCATGGTGTGCCGGCAGGAGGAGGAGGGAAACATGACCATGGTAACGATATGCTGCCGTTCTCCCCGAATAGTGATCTCTCCCCCTGCCTCCCCCGTTCACTATCCCTCGCATCACTTACAAGCCCAGGAGGAGAACCCAGCTGCACACCGCAGTGGGACTCACAAGATATCCAACGCTCCCAGCCACGGAGCTTAACTCCTGGTGCGCCTCTGCCCATCATGCTGCAAGCTTCCATGAGCTCTGCCCCACTGACTCTGCCTTCACATATGCCCCCACCTGTGCTTACTGGAGAGCAAACACTATGGGCTCTATTACAAAAGCTGCCCGCAAGAGATGACCTGGATTCTGTAGCACTTAGAATAGAAGCGGCGCTAAGAGGAGAGATTGCTAGAATTAGGCAATCTGTAACAGAGGTCACCTCAAGAGTCACTTCCATTGAGGAAGATACTACAACCCTGCGCCAGGGTTTTACGGAATTAAATGACACAAAAGAAGAGATGGCAGACCAAATCGCACAGCTACATTTACTGCTAGCTGACCAGGAAAACCGCAGCCGTAGACGTAACATAAAAATCCGAGGTCTGCCAGAAGCGACTCAGCAAGCGGATCTAAAGATGACAGTGACTGTTCTATTTAACGACTGCTTAGAGCGCCCAACGGAGACACCTATCGCCATAGACAGGGTCCACAGAACCCTTGGCCCCAGAAACACGGCGGAGGACAGGCCTAGAGATGTCCTTTGTTGCCTGCATAATTACTCTATCAAGGAGGACATTCTCCAAAGAGCCTGGCGTAGAGGGCATATTGACT